>NC_091122.1:171656954-171881954 GCF_040183065.1 Periplaneta americana
TCTTGACTCCCTTGATACCCCTCTAGCATACAACTGTCGCTGTTTGCTTTAATAGGTCTTGGCTATTTAGTACGTACTTTGGTTTATATACGGTGAAAGAGCTGCGATACACGAGGTAGATTAGCAAGAAGGCAGTGATAGGGAAATTTTCATCTTAGACTCAAAGAAGTGCAGAATAAACTCCAAGTCCCCTTATGCAAAAGTGGTTTTCCCAGGAATGGGAGAGAAAAGTGACAGATTCATCATCTATATATATATATATAATTTCAACTGGTAATGGAAATTACGGGAAAACGGCTGAACGGATTTTAATAAATGACCCCTCATTTTGAATCTTGAGACCTAACGTTTTTCAGAAAAATAGCAGTTTCAGTGAAATGTCAATTTTTCAACATAATTTTGCTATTTTTTAAAATCCATCTGTCGTCACTAACTAATTGCATTTCAGAATAAAACAAAACATACACTACAGTAAACAATATTACACGAAGGTCATGATCTGCAAGAATGCTGAAATATTTAGAGCTCAAATTAAATTGGTTATTAAAGACTTCGACATTTACTAAAAATAATTTACGGATCTGATTCTGTGGTGTGTAATTTTCTAAGTACAGATGTGTATTGGATATTAAAAATTACAAAACTTGAGGTGGTTTGATTACATTATTACCATTAGAAATAAAATATTATTATAGTTAATGCCATGATGTGACTATTTTTAATTAATTTATACATATTAATGCCATATTGATGATATGAAAGTGAAACGTTTTGGGGTTATATAAGTAGACGTAGAGAATATATTAAATTAGATCTTGAATTCTATAATTTACGGAGTGGCGGCTATATAGTATATGTTACTAAAAAACTATAAAACTTACATTATTAAAAATAAAATATTTTTATAGTTATTAATCAAGTGGGGTTGGGTCTTTTTCATATACTTAATGGCGGTGTAGTGTAGATATTTATATGCGTGATTCTCTTCAGTATTGGCTGGAGAGAGCGCAAAAATTACAGTTCCTAAGGAAAGACCAAAAGGTATTACTTACTGATAAAATAAGAGGCCTACAAGATTTTGTAGTCTCCCGATCATTTCAACAAGATCTCTTAGCAGAATAAAATGATTTTACCCTCTACATTTCAAGGCAGTTTACGAAACATGCAGCAGCTATATCAAGATGCTATGTCTATTGTTTGAAAGCATAGCAAACCTGACATTTTTTTTTTCAACTATCACCTACAATCCGCAATGACCTGAAATAGCTGTTGCTTTACTTCCTCATGAAAAACCAAGTGATCGTCCTGACATTGTTACTTGCGTCTTCGCGTCCAAACTAAAAAAACTGAAGGTGTATAGGTTCAAGAAAAAATATTTGGCATAAAAAACATTAAGAGGGAGTATGTTTCATTATTATGGAAGCAAATAACTTTCAAGATGTCTGGTATTCTTCACTGAAAATAAATCTTTAAAAAATTTATTTGACGTCTAATGAATTTAGTTTGCTACATTTGCTGCACAAGCCACTAGTGTTCTTATAATTGCATGAAACGTTGATGTTGTTTTTATAAGAATGGTCACGATTGCGAGGATATTTGGGATTTGAAATATGTTTTTTTTTTCTGTCTTCATACTTAACGCATTTCAATTCAACAAGGCGGAACCTTTTCGTTAATTACTTCACAATCGCTTTCTCACTCCATTGATACCAAATTTAAGTAATTGAGAATTAGAGTATATTAAATTAAATATAGACTACTTCTCTTCATAATCCCCGCATTTATTAATCACCCCATTTGTGTACGAATAATAATTTCTGATTAAATTGAAATTAAATTTAATCCATGTTGAATCTTTCGTACAATACTTTTAACACTGAATATAAATAATTGATTAAATGGCGATCTTACTCGTGTTAATTGTGTAAGCATTTGCGGCTTACAGCTGTTTCGGTGTTTCTTCACACCATCCTCAGAGCCTACTAGATTTCGGCGTCATCTCGAACTTAGCTGCCTGTTTTGTGGGTGCGTTCGATTGTTGAAAAGTGTTGAAATGTTTTCAACAATCGAACGCACCCACAAAACAGGCAGCGAAGTTCGAGATGACGCCGAGATCTAGTAGGCTCTGAGGATGGTGTGAAGAAGCACCGAAACAGCTGTAAGCCGCACATGCTTACACAATTAACACGAGTAAGATCGCCATTTAATCAATTATTTAAATTTAATATTTTGTTAAGCTCTCGCACGTTAGAAAACTTTTCACGTGAATCTTTTCCAAGTCCATCTGATGCCGAAATCATAGATCTACAGCAACTGTTTTTAACACGGCCCCCTTGTATAAAGATATCATCATCATCATCGTCCTTGCAGGTATTAGGCCTAGTGGCCTGTTACGGTCTCCGTCCATCTTTTCAGGGGGCGTCCCAAAGATCGTCTTCCATGTGGTAGGGGAGAGTCGGGTAGTATCGGACATCGGGTAATATCGGACAGTGAGTTTCTTTCATCTACCACACGATGATAGTACCTGATTGACATGGGTACGTTTCTGTGATGTCGCATAGAGAAACGTAACCATGTCATTCAGGTACTACCATATGGTGGTAGATGAAAGAAACGCACTGTCCAATACTACCCGATGTCCGATACTACCTGACTCTCCCCTATGTAGCGGAGAATTTGTCTTGGGATTCTGGAACGGTCCATTCTATTGACATGGTTAAGCCATTTTTGTCTATAGTGGTTGAGATGTTCATAAATATGTGTAATTTTAAATTCTTTTGTAATTAGTTCATTCCTTTTGTGGCCAAGCAAGCTGTAGCCGGCAGTCCTCCTTAGAAATCTCATTTCCGCAGTTGTTAGGCGTTGAACATCTGAGTTTCGGACAGTCCAGGCCTCACTACCATACATGAGGACAGGTCTTGCTAGAACTTTATATGTTTTTAACCTGGTATGTTTTTGGGTTTTCGTGGTTGTGAAAACCTGGTTGATGGTTCTTAAGGGAACTGGGTAGTGATACTGAGCGATAAAAAAATTTCAATACAAAAGTTTAGTTCAATATTTCTAGGCTTCTAGTGCTCAGAATGGAATAAAAATTTCCAGGCTTATACAATCAATCATTCTGAATTCAGTGGTATAAAAGACAACTAATTTGTTACGTATACAAGTGCAAAAGAAAGGCCTTAACTGATAACCTGTTTTTCCACTTTGCTAAGTGTACCTCATTCTTCAGGTGCACATTACTTGCTACAATCTTCACTCATATACCTTGTATTTGTTTAAAGTTATCTAGTAATGTGTATTGTAAATTCTAAAGCAAAATTTAGTTAAATATTTCACCCCCAGTGAAACAGAAAAAATATTGAACTTTGTTTAAAATTTTTCACAATTTTTTCAATGCATATATATTTTTTTTCTCGTGTTATGTGTGTGATATTCTTAAACCCGTAGGTCTACTATGTAGAACACAGACTGCAGAAAACGGCGTAAACATTTCATGTCAATTGATTCAGTAATTTCAGAGAAAAATACACTTAAGTTTGAAAAATGTCAACTTATGGAAAACTGTATTTAAAAAAAAGAAGAATGTATGATTTACATGCACCGCCAAATTTAAAGAGGTCGTTTAAAAGGCTTATCTGCAGAAATACCCTCCACAATATTTATATTGCTTTAAAGAGCAGTTTTGTACTTTATTTTAAGACACAAAATAAAAAATCGGATTTTTTACCCATAATCACTACCTGGTTCCCTTAAGACTCCATTAAAATGCTGAATATTTTCAGATATATCAGTAACAGGTAAATATGTCAAATTATAACCTAAATATTTAAATGAGTTTACCTCTTCTAACGTATGGGTTCCAATGCAAATTTTACTCATAAGTGGCTGTTTACCTTGGAACGCCATAATTTTTTGTTTTGTTTGTATAAAGATATAAAACACTGAAATAGGGAAGCATCAATAGTTATTTATGATACAAGTTTGTAAACACAAGAGGACCAAAGAAATAACTTCACGAATGTGTATCATACAATGTTTTTTTTTCTATGATAGCAGAAATTTACATTAAATAAACGTTTCAAGTTGGAGAGATTATGAGATCATGATTTCATGGCCGTCTAAATTTATAACCATTAAGAAATAAGTATGCATCAAATTACAGCTGTTTTATTCATGATCACGATTTCATGATTGTCTAAACCTGCCACATAATCAACAAACCGGTTGCAATAAGTACTAGAGATGTAATATCAGAATGGTACGGGCTAAAATTTAAACCTGAATGTTAAATTTGTTAGTTATTTGTGTTACGTGTAGTATTTACGTCATGAAAGATAGAGGTAAGGCATTAATTGTTCATTGAATTAAGTTTTTACACTGAATATTGCATTTTCTTTGGCAATGTCTAAAGTGAGAATTGATTGCCTAACATAAAATATATAGCTTGAGTATTTCATTTGATAAATGTTATAGTATTCTCTCGACACTCTTACTAAAAAGTGGAGGCAAACGAAAGCAACAGGCACGAAACTCCACCACTGGCCACCGGGGAACAATATGACTAGCTGTAGTAATATGATTAAGATAAGGGTATGATTCATGTTTGAAGTCTGATTTCAATATTCTCAAACGATAAATGTCCTCCTATTAATATCGTCTATAGCTTCTGTTTTGTTTTCTGTTACCATGAGGATACAGATATTTTTTGAAGTTTCTATGATACTGTGAAATTTATTAAACGAATTTTAATAGCCAAACATATCTGAAAGAGTGTGGACGTATAAAATATGTAGAAAAAGTGTAGGTGTAAATTATCTAGAGAAAGAGGAGGTTTAAATATCTAGAAGAAAGAAGCGTAAAATATCTGGAAAAAGGAGGAGGTATAAAATATGTAGGAGAAAGAGCAGATGTAAAATATCTAGAAGAAAGAGCAGATGTAAAATATCTATAAGAAAGAGCAGATTTAAAATATGTAGAAGAAATAGGAGAGGCAAAATATTTAAAAGAGGAGGTGTAAAATATCTATAGAAAAGTGTAAGCGTAAAATATCTTCGAGAAAAAGGTGTAAAATATCTAGAACAAAGAGGTGTAAAAGATCGTATCTGGAAAAAGAGATGGTGTAAAATACAATATGAAGAGTACAGGGGAGAAAAATCAAAGTCACATTTCTCATAAGGGTGATATCATTTAATTCAGTATATTACTGCAAAATTCATGTGCTTCTCTTAACAAAGCTGGTAAAGGAGAATTATCACCATGGATACAGTCATAGTTTCCTACTTTTTCATTAGGAACAGCAATAAATTTTGCAGTAAAATACTGAATTAAAAGATAACATCACTCTTAAAAGAATTGTGATTTTGGGTGTTTTTCCTCTGTACTCTTCAGATATAAAAGAAAGAGAAGGTGTCAAATATCTGGAAGAAGTAGGTATGAAATATGTAGAAGAAAGAGAAGAAGTGTAAAATATCTAAGAGAAAGGGGCAGTACAAAACATCTTTAAAGAAACAGGAGGTATAAAATATCTAGAAGAAAGAGGAGGTATGGTATAATGTCTTGAAGAGAGACGAGGGGATGTAGAATATCTATATAAAAAAGGAGAATTATGTGTAAAATATTTAGAAGAAAGAGGAAATGTGAAATATCTGGAAGAACAGAAAATATAAAACACTTAGAAAAAAGAGGAGGGGCTCAAAAATACCTTACCAAGATGAGAGAGGGCAAGGTATGAAATGCCCTAAAGAAGGAGTTGTATAATATATGGAAGGAGTTGTATAATGTATGGAAGAAAAAGGAGGTATAAAACTGTAGAAGAAGAGAGAGATGTAAAATACCTAGAAGAAAGACGGGGTACAGTATAATGTCTTTAAGAGAGACCATGGGATGTAGAATATTTATATAAAAGGAGAATTATGTGTAAAATATTTGGAAGAAAGAGGAAATGTGAAATATACGAAATAAAGAAGAGGAAATATAAAACACTTAGAAAAAAGAGAAGTGATGTAAAATACCTCATCAAGATGAGGGAGAGAAAGGTGTAAAATACCGTCTTTAAAAATACCGTATATGGAAGAGGCGTAAAATATCTAGGTAAAAGAGGAGGTGTAAAAATGTAGAAGAAAAAGATGTAAAATATCTAGAAGAAAGAGGTGTAAAATGTCTAGGAGAGGTGTAAAATATATAGGAGAAAAATGATGTGCAGAATATCTAGAAGAGATGGGATATAACAAAATATCTGAAGAGAGAAGGCGTAAGAGTAGAATATCTAAAAGAAAGAAGAGGAAAACGAGGATTTGGCAGTGAGGAGATGACGTACATAGTGCTGAGAGAATTCTCTTGACGTTGTGTGTAAAATATACAGACTGAGGTGTCAAATATCTGGAAGAAATAGGTATGAAATATGTAGAAGAAGAAGAAGACGAAGAAGAAGAAGTGTAAAATATCTAAAAGAAAGGGGACGTACAAAATATCTAGAAGAAAGAGGAGGTATAAAATATCTAGAAGAAAGAGGAGGTATAAAATATCCAGAAGAAAGAGGTATAAAATATCCAGAAGAAAGAGGTATAAAATATCCAGAAGAAAGAGGAGTATAAAATATCTAGAAGAAAGAGGAGGTATAAAATATACAGAAGAAAGAGGTATAAAATATCCAGAAGAAAAAGGTATAAAATATCCAGAAGAAAGAGGAGTATAAAATATCTAGAAGAAAGAGGAGGTATAAAATATCTAGAAGAAAGAGGAGGTATAAAATATCTAGAAGAAAGAGGAGGTATAAAATATCTAGAAGAAAGAGGAGGTATAAAATATATAGAAGAAAGAGGAGGTATAAAATATCTAGAAGAAAGAGGAGGTATAAAATATCTAGAAGAAAGAGGAGGTATAAAATATCTAGAAGAAAGAGGAGGTATAAAATATCTAGAAGAAAGAGGAGGTATAAAATATCTAGAAGAAAGAGGAGGTATAAAATATATAGAAGAAAGAGGAGGTATAAAATATCTAGAAGAAAGAGGAGGTATAAAATATCTAGAAGAAAGAGGAGGTATAAAATATCTAGAAGAAAGAGGAGGTATAAAATATCTAGAAGAGGAGGTATAAAATATCTAGAAGAAAGAGGAGGTACGGTATAATGTCTGGAAGAGAGATGAGGGGATGTACAATATCTATATAAAAAAGAAGAATTATGTGTAAAATATTTAGAAGAAAGAGGAAATGTGAAATACCTGGAAGAAACAGAAAATATAAAACACTTAAAAAAAAGAGGAGGGGCGCAAAATACCTTATCAAGATGAGAGAGGGGACGGTGCAAAATACCGTATTTAGAAGAAGGAGGTATATAATATATGGAAGAAAGATGCATCAAATGTCTAGAAGAAAGAGGAGGTGTATAAATGTAGAAGAAAGAGATGTTAAATATCTAGAAGAAAGAAGAGGTGTAAAATATCTAGGAGAGGAGCTGTAAAATGTCTAGGGGAGGAGATGTAAATATATAGGAGAAAGATGAGGTGCCCTATCTAGAAGAGATGGAAGATAATAGAATATCTGAAGAGAGAAGGCGTAAGAGTATAACGTCTACAAGAAAGATGAAGAGCACGAGAAGTTGGCAGAGAGAAGTTGACGTACTGTATATAGTGCTGAGAGACTTCTCTTGACGTTGTGTGTAAAATATGCAGACTGAATGGAGCACTGCACGACGCAATCTTGCCAGCACCTCATAAACATAAAGCCTCGATCCCCCACCTCCGAGGGAAGGAACTGATATGGCGCTATACGTACTCGCAACAATGCACCTATCGGATAGGAGAGGAGGGACTGTTACGGACTAATTAATCCTATTACAATGCAACTAATACGATTAAACCTTTCTACTCGGTAATTATACATCTAACCGACAATTAAGCTGCTAACCAGCAATTAAACCAGTGTTACACATACTGGGCGAATGTCTGCCGTAACGAGGTGGATGCGCATGTGTGACGTCGGTTATCAAAGAGTGTGGACGCTACAAAGCCTATGTTCATCGAGCTCAAATATACGGCTCTAATGTATTCATACGCTGCCTTCTATTCGACCCCGTTGTAAATGTCAAGGTGAAGCTATTTCAGTGACGATCCAATTGTCATTTTACGAACTTACATATGCATTATAAACTCTCCGATTTTTTAATTCTTTATAGTGAAAGCACTGCTTCTAAATGCACAAACGACGTAAGTAGAATTTGTTATCACGTCATCTAAGGGATCTGAAAAATTGTGTTTTAATAAACAAGTATCACTGTAACCGAGATGTACAGTAGTGGCAAAAAAAACCGGACCGACCCCTGTAGCTGATTTCAGAGCCTTGTTCACTCTAGGGCACGATAGACTGGTAACTAATACAGGGACATCATTTTATTTTTACTAACATTTTTAATATTAACCTATCTATATCTTTGGATTAAAGGTCTGGAACCGGAAACACCGCTTGCTCCCCCTTCCAAGACTGGAATTCGATGATACTGACGTAAAATACAAATGACTCTACTAGGTATAGGAGGGAAGAAAAATAGTTAATCCAATTATGTAAACTAGGAAATATCGCAATTTTGAGTTTGATAATTTTCTTTGGCTTTTGTTTAATCAAAATACAGTACTGTATTAACACTTGGGCGCGGTTTCTTCAATCTTTGTTAAAATGCACCTAACATAGTGTTAATTAACTGTAAGTTAAAAGTATGAATTGCTGTTAAAAATATTGAGTTTCTTCAACTTTACATTTCACATTTTAACATTCTGTTTGTTAACTCTCTGTTAGGACCAGAGATTCTAGAGTTTAACCATAACCTAAAACCAAGTATAGGCTCACTTCTGTTTTCTGAACTCTGACAATTGCGGTTCTCGCTTGTTTCCGTTGTTTGATTCAGAGAGGATAGAAGTCTTTCTATTCTCTCAGGTTTGATTTCTGCTTCTTTCCACGTCTGTATCACAATAGCGTGGAGCGGCGTATTGGTATTGCTGTTATGAAATGGAAAACACTGTAACAAAAAGAAATCGTGGTACTAATTTCTCTTCGTTCGAAAGAAACCTTCTGCTGGAAATTATTTCGCAGTATAAACCAATTAATGAGAATAAACAAACAAACGGATCTAAATTGAAACCGAAAAGTGAGGCTTGGCAGAATATAACCTATACCTTTGTATGAACTTCTGGTCTGTCAAATCACAGAAATCATCCCCTCTGTTTATGTATTCATGGATATCATTTTCTAAATAATCCAGATATATAAGTTCAGCATCTAACACACCGGCCATATTGGATACTTCTATGCTAACAGAAAGTTAAATGATTTAACTGCATGAAATTGGGCAGTTAAATTAACATAGGTTTTAACAGCCTGTTAGTACTAACAGTATTTGAAGAAATGCTTCAACTGTTAAGTTTACAGTTAAAATGGAATAACACACTATTATAATTTAACAAAGGTTGGAGAAACCGGGCCTTAGTGTTTTTACTCACGAATTGAGCTATCCATTCGGATGTATTAACTATGCAGCATATATTATACTTTTACAGCACATTAGCGTATAATATAGAGAATGAAGTTAAGTTGAAAAATAATACATAATACGGATATTTAAACACATTTTTTTAAATGGTGGCCGTTCATTTCGATACAGGCTTCAGTTCTTTTGTGCATATTATCGCGCTATAGACTATTGCATCTAATTCCAATTACCAGTTTCGTCCTTCGTACGAGTAACTCATCTTGAAATAATTCTGTACCTACTCTATAAAAGAGTACCTTACGTACTGTAAATTCAATCTTCACTTCTGCCCGATCCGAAAAGATAAAATTACTCAGACATGCTACCTACTGTCTGTTCAAGTGGTTTTGTCGCAGAATCATAGAAAGAGGGGAAATCACGTGATAGTTATTATTTTGTATTACAATCTTTGTATCATTTCTGTCACGATTATTCTATTATTATTATTATGATTATTATTATTACTATTATTTATATCATCGGCATTATTATTTGAACCCTGTAAAATTTATGTAGACTACTGGACTGTACCCGAGCACGAGCATATGCTCATTTCGGATATCTATTCATATGTATTCAATTCAAATGTAAATTGTAAATAAATAAAATTGTAAATAAAAAAAAAGTTAATTACTTAACGAGGTCCTCTTATTTAAGTTATTTTAAACAGTTGCATAATATAACGTAGACCTCCAATTCCTCACAGAAATTAATGTTTTCATAAAAGAGCTAAGACAGCCCAGCTACTAAACTTTATAGAGGGGCGAACAGAAGCGGGTGTGGGAAACCGGGATGCGACGTAGGCAAACGGACGACAGTACCTGTGCGAAAATATGATTCAATATTGAAAGCTCTTTCGTCACTGGAAAACGCGAACATATTTCTGGAACGTACTATACCCACTAACTCAGTACTGTATACGCGACCTCGGTTCTGTGTGGAGAACGGTTGGAAGTTTACTAGTAGAGGGGGTGGGAGTGAAGTACATTCAAAAACTCAGGTACAATAAAAATTGAAGTAAAAATAAAATGATGTCACTGTACTTTCGTGGTTCGAATCCCGACTGGAAAGGAAGCTTTTCTTGTTCTTTATTCAAATTTATTCCCAATACTTGACACTTGCCGTAAAATTCATGTTCTGGGAATAATAAGTTAATTAAGTAGTAAAATATCGCTGCAATCTAAAAGAATTGGGAATAAATTTGAATAAGGAACAAAAAAATTTCCTTCCTAGGCAGGATTCGAACCACGAAAGTCTTAGTTACCAGTCTATCGTGCTCTGAGTGAACAAAACTCTGAAATCAGCTACAAGGGTCGGTCCTGTTATTTTTGCCACTACTGTACCTAGACTATAATACATCCAAAGGGTGGTATTAATACCACATAGGTAATATAAGACCAAAATGTCGCAGTCGTAAAATCAAATATGATCGTCGACGTAGATTATTGTTATGTGGAAATATTGTTCTGATGAGTGAATACTAAGTATTTAGGTGGTGGATAGAAAAGATTAGCTACCGGCGCACAGTGGTCTAAAATCCATATTTAGGAGGACAAATGGAGAAAAATGACATGTAAAAAAATGAAATTAAACCCTTAAATTATTTTTCCTATATAACTGAGTAACACTGAATTGATAATCTTAATCAGCGGAGGTGGCTGCATAGCGAGATAAGAAGCCGGTAACATGCCACATTTCGCCACCCAGCATTCTTACTCAGCAAGCGCCGCGGGTCTGCCGTTTTCTTTGTGCTGTAACTCTGTTGTAAGTGGTCGATTCCATTCATATTTGGTGTCAACATGTCAAGTAGTTCTTTAGGTATGTAACACTGTTTGTTTTTGTTACATTTAATGTTATTATAGCATGTCAAATTAGCACGAATGAACACGGGACAAAATATAAATATAACCCTTGAGTGCAGAATTTGCTAAGGTAGAGAAAAAAAAAACCCTTTGGTTCGTCCAAAAATGATTTTTTTTTCACTTCCTCCACTATTTACCTCTATTTTAAATCTAGTCTTTAAGTGCGCAGATTTGCGGAAGTGATAATTTATGAGCACTATTCTTTCGAGGTGCGGTAGTGCAATTTTTCTCGGTTGCAGTTATTTCAATATCTGTGAACCGAATTTGCTTCCGCAGTATAATTCAGGGAATTCAAGACGACAGCTTGTTAATTATGTACCAAATAAGCTTCCCGAGTGTCCAAAAGGTGCAATAGTACCTAAAATGTTACATTTCCCACCCCCATAAGATTTTGTCTAAATGCATCCTCCTGTAAGGGGCACTTCTGCTCATACCAACGTAAACAGAGTTTGCATACAAAACAAATGTACTAAGTGTAACTACTGTATAAAATTTCATAAAAATCTGTTAGATAGGACAAAAGTTACTAATTTTGTCTAATTGCGCCCCCCTATGAGGGGTAGTTCCCCTTATACCAACGTAACGAGAGCTTGCATACAAAACATATATGCTACCTGTAACTGCTGTGTAAAATTTCATAAAAATCTGTTAGATAGGACAAAAGTTACTAATTTTGTCTAATTGCGCCCCCCTATAAGGGTTAGTTCCCCTTATACCAACGTAACGAGAGCTTGCATACAATACATATATGCTACCTGTAACTGCTGTGTAAAATTTCATAAAAATCTGTTAGATAGGACAAAAGTTACTAATTTTGTCTAATTGCGCCTCCCTATAAGGGGTAGTTCCCCTTATACCAACGTAACGAGAGCTTGCATACAAAACATATATGCTACCTGTAACTGCTGTGTAAAATTTCATAAAAATCTGTTAGATAGGACAAAAGTTACTAATTTTGTCTAATTGCGCCCCCCTATAAGGGTTAGTTCCCCTTATACCAACGTAACGAGAGCTTGCATACAATACATATATGCTACCTGTAACTGCTGTGTAAAATTTCATAAAAATCTGTTAGATAGGACAAAAGTTACTAATTTTGTCTAATTGCGCCTCCCTATAAGGGGTAGTTCCCCTTATACCAACGTAACGAGAGCTTGCATACAAAAAATATATGCTACCTGTAACTGCTGTGTAAAATTTCATAAAAATCTGTTAGATAGGACAAAAGTTACTAATTTTGTCTAATTGCGCCCCCCTATAAGGGATAGTTCCCTTTATACCAACGTAAAGAGAGCTTGCATACAAAACATATATGCTACCTGTAACTGCTGTGTAAAATTTCATAAAAATCGGTTAGATAGGACAAAAGTTACTAATTTTGTCTAATTGCGCCCCCCTATAAGGGGTAGTTCCCCTTATACCAACGTAACGAGAGCTTGCATACAAAACATATATGCTACCTGTAACTGCTGTGTAAAATTTCATAAAAATCTGTTAGATAGGACAAAAGTTACTAATTTTGTCTAAGTGCGCCCCCCTATAAGGGGTAGTTCCCCTTATACCAACGTAACGAGAGCTTGCATACAAAACATATATGCTACCTGTAACTGCTGTGTAAAATTTCATAAAAATCTGTTGGATAGGACAAAAGTTACTAATTTTGTCTAATTGCGCCCCCCTATAAGGGGTAGTTCCCCTTATACCAACGTAACAAGAGCTTGCATACAAAACATACATGCTACCTGTAACTACTTTGTAAAATTTCATAAAAAAACCTGTTAAATAGGACAAAAGTCACTAATTTTGTCTAATTGCGCCCCCCTATAAGGGATAGTTCCCCTTATACCAACGTAACGAGAGCTTGCATACAAAACATATATGCTACCTGTAACTGTTGTGTAAAATTTCATAAAAATCTGTTAGATAGGACAAAAGTTACTAATTTTGTCTAATTGTGCCCCCCTATAAGGGGTAGTTCCCCTTATACCAACGTAACGAGAGCTTGCATACAATACATATATGCTACCTGTAACTGCTGTGTAAAATTTCATAAAAATCTGTTAGATAGGACAAAAGTTACTAATTTTGTCTAATTGCGCCCCCCTATAAGGGGTAGTTCCCTTTATACCAACGTAACGAGAGCTTGCATACAAAACATATATGCTACCTGTAACTGCTGTGTAAAATTTCATAAAAATCTGTTAGATAGGACAAAAGTTACTAATTTTGTCTAATTGCGCCTCCCTATAAGGGGTAGTTCCCCTTATACCAACATAACGAGAGCTTGCATACAAAACATATATGCTACCTGTAACTGCTGTGTAAAATTTCATAAAAGTCTGTTAGATAGGACAAAAGTTACTAATTTTGTCTAATTGCGCCTCCCTATAAGGGGTAGTTCCCCTTATACCAACGTGACGAGAGCTTGCATACAAAACATATATGCTACCTGTAACTGCTGTGTAAAATTTCATAAAAATCTGTTAGATAGGACAAAAGTTACTAATTTTGTCTAATTGCGCCCCCCTATAAGGGATAGTTCCCCTTATACCAACGTAACGAGAGCTTGCATACAAAACATATATGCTACCTGTAACTGCTGTGTAAAATTTCATAAAAATCTGTTAGATAGGACAAAAGTTACTAATTTTGTCTAATTGCGCCCCCCTATAAGGGATAGTTCCCCTTATACCAACGTAACGAGAGCTTGCATACAAAACATATATGCTACCTGTAACTGCTGTGTAAAATTTCATAAAAATCTGTTAGATAGGACAAAAGTTACTAATTTTGTCTAATTGCGCCCCCCTATAAGGGGTAGTTCCCCTTATACCAACGTAACGAGAGCTTGCATACAAAACATATATGCTACCTGTAACGGCTGTGTAAAATTTCATAAAAATCTGTTAGATAGGACAAAAGTTACTAATTTTGTCTAATTGCGCCCCCCTATAAGGGGTAGTTCCCCTTATACCAACGTAACGAGAGCTTGCATACAAAACATATATGCTACCTGTAACTGCTGTGTAAAATTTCATAAAAATCTGTTAGATAGGACAAAAGTTACTAATTTTGTCTAATTGCGCCCCCCTATAAGGGATAGTTCCCCTTATACCAACGTAACAAGAGCTTGCATACAAAACATATATGCTACCTGTAACTGCTGTGTAAAATTTCATAAAAATCTGTTAGATAGGACAAAAGTCACTAATTTTGTCTAATTGCGCCCCCCTATAAGGGGTAGTTCCCCTTATACCAACGTAACGAGAGCTTGCATACTAAACATATATGCTACCTGTAACTGCTGTGTAAAATTTCATAAAAATCTGTCAGGTAGCTAAAAAGTTATTAATATGTCCCGCTAAATTTGCATTCAAGACCACTGTGCTGCGCGGCGATTGAAAATCACTCAAATAGTAGGTGAAACTAGCATCACATGACTTGTGTAACTCCCTATGGAATTCGGATTTCCAGATGCGATGCTTGGTACATTAATCGTCGATATGATAGCAGAGACGAGCGTGCCAGTGGTTCCACCGGTCCAAGTCACAAATATACGTAAAAATATCAGGATTCTGTCGTATAACCTCCATGCACGCACAGATGAGACTGCCATAACTCAAACAGGAACTGACTGTTTTACGTCCGTTTCCCATAGAAACATCCGCTGTATTTCTTACAAGGTGGCAGAAACATAGTCACATCGCACCTACTGCTTGTTTCATTGTTTCCTCAAAACTAATGACGTTACTGCTATGAGGATTATCAAACTTGTTTGCGAAATAAATAAACAGCAACATATACAGTTTTATTTATTGATTTTTTATTTATTTATTATTTATTCGTACATATTTATTTACTCATTTATTTACTTATTTATATACTAGCCCTACCCATGCGCTCCGCTGCACCTGTTAGAAATAAATATAAAGTAATTACGTAATTAAAATAGGACGTTTGATCCAGGAAACATTCGTGTTTGTTAGAAGGATAAATCGTTTAATATGTTACTTAATTGAAATTGTATTTAAATAATTAAATTGACATCATTTTGGTCCAGAGACCACTCATTTGGTGCAATGATAATTCCTTTAACATGTTTCTTATTTGTTATTACACGCAACTATAGTTTAATGAAGATTGACATATCATTTAGTTTTATTGTGTATACTTTATATTACTTGCTATATGGTTCCATTGAATTATGATAATAACTTAATTTTAACTCTTGTTTTCTACGTCTTCAGTAAATGGCGCTTGGCCCAGTATGGTTCTGAAACCTTCAAATAACTTAAATAGTGATACAGCATAAACAGTGATATGTAATTATATTTCTTTCTTTCGAAAATGTAAGAATTCACGATCTCCTATGTACCATTGCCATGGAATGAATAAATGTGTTTTTTCTTCCTACTCAAAAATTTTATATTTTGCACATGGGAATTACTGCAGGAACAACAACGCTATAATCTGAGGCGGCGGTGAAAACGTATTGTATTATTATTTTAAAAGTCTATCAGACCTACCAAATTTTGCATAGAATAAAACTTATCGGAAATCATTTTTAAAGAAACTTTCGTTATGTAACATTTTTTCACAAAAAAACAATAATAAGCGAGATATTTCGATTTAATTCAGGCCCCGTTAAATGAAGTATTTTGAATGCCATATAGCCTAAAATCTAAATTACAACGAACTTAACTTATTTTTCAATTTTCATCGAAATCCGTTCAGCCATTATCGCGTGAAAAGGTAACAAACATCCAGACAGATAGATATACAAACAAAAATTTCAAAAAAGCTATTTTCGGTCTCAGGATGAATAATTATACATGTTAACACCAATTATTTTTGGAAAAGGGAAAATTACCAGAAAATTTTCGGCTACATATTTATTATTATATTATATTATATTATATTATATTATATTATATTGTATTATATTATATTATATAATATTACATTATATTATATTATATTATATATTACATAAAAAGTGGTTGATAACGGATGTAATCCGATAAGAAAGTTTTTAATTTGTTGTGGGGGCTCTTGAATCTCAGAAGCAACAACCTTTACAACAGGGCAACATAATTTGCTTGGCTCATTACCCAATTTCTTTTTGCATTGCATTTATTGCATATATAGTCTATTTTATGTATTTTAACACGATACAATTCAGCATAGTTAAAATTTGAATTATAAAATAATGGATTGCTAAGCTAACGTACTATTACTGCATACTAAATCAATACACTCTCGTTGTTCATTAATTCTCTGAAATTAAAATGAGTGTGTAAATAAATATTATTTTAAGAAATACAGAAAACGAATGTACAAAAAAGCCTATCAAATTTTCTGTGCATAGGAATAGTTTAATAGCTTTCGATTGTTGCTGTCCAAGGCCCATTTCTCGATTGTTGTTGCCCAAGGTCCCTTATAGACGAAGTCATTTGTTATTTCATTGCACCGTCTTAGATGGCGTTATTTTAATTTTAAAACTCATTTATCTCATTAAATATCAGTCCTATCAAAATTTTGTAAAGAATAAAACTTATCGGACATCATCTTTAAAGAAACTTTTGTTATGTAACATTTTTCAAAAAATCAATAATAAGCGAGATATTTCGATTTATTTAATTCAGGCCCCCTTGTAACCCCCCTTTTAAATAAAGTATTTTGAATGCCATATAGCCTAAAATCTAAGTTACAACGAACTTAATTTATATTCCAATTTTAATATAAATCGGTTCAGCCATTATCGCGTGAAAAGGTAACAAACATACAGACAGACATACAAACAAAAATTTCAAAAGTGCGATTTTCGGTTTCAGGGTAGTTAATTATATATGTTAGGACCAATTATTTTTGGAAAATCGAAAATTACCAGAAAAATTTCGGCTACAGATTTATTATTAGTATAGATTTATTTACAAATTTATTTATTTATTTATTTACTTACTGATTTATTTACTCATTGATTTACTTATTTATTTTCTCATTTACTTATTTATTTACTCATTTACTTATTTATTTACTCATTTATTTGCTCATTTACTTATTTATTTACTCATTTATTTGCTCATTTACTTATTTATTTACTCATTTATTTGCTCATTTACTTATTTATTTACTCATTTATTTGCTCATTTACTTATTTATTTACTCATTTATTTGCTCATTTACTTATTTATTTACTCATTTATTTGCTCATTTACTTATTTATTTACTCATTTATTTGCTCATTTACTTATTTATTTACTCATTTATTTGCTCATTTACTTATTTATTTACTCATTTATTTGCTCATTTACTTATTTATTTACTCATTTATTTGCTCATTTACTTATTTATTTACTCATTTATTTGCTCATTTGCTTATTTATTTACTCATTTATTTGCTAATTTACTTATTTATTTGCTCATTTACTTATTTATTTACTCATTTATTTGCTCATTTACTTATTTATTTGCTCATTTACTTATTTATTTACTCATTTATTTGCTCATTTACTTATTTATTTACTGATTTATTTGCTCATTTTTATATTTATTACTCACATAAGGATTAAAGCTAACAGCGCCTCAAGAAAATTTTCTCAAGTTATATCATCAAACCTACACAATAAACTACCATAATTACAAGATAATATGATAACAGTATTCAGAAAATTATTTTAGTGGCATTGTTTCTGC
This sequence comes from Periplaneta americana, assembly GCF_040183065.1. NCBI lineage: Eukaryota > Metazoa > Arthropoda > Insecta > Blattodea > Blattidae > Periplaneta > Periplaneta americana. Next base: position 171,675,033 of record NC_091122.1, read on the forward strand.
CACAGTTCCTTAAATACGATATTTAGCCTGACGAGTTTACTCCCTTGGTTTCAATTGTAAATTATTTAAAAATAGCTTGTAAGATGGTCTTAGATTAGAAATGTTTAGTTTAAACGTAGTTGTGTTTAAGTATTTGTCTTATTTGAACTGTTGTATCAGTGAAGCGTGGTGAGTCAATGAAGTTATGGTTTTACAGTGCAGTGAATAGTTTCGATAGTGATAATTTATAGTGTCAGTGAAATGTGTTGTATATTGTCAGTGAAATGTGTTCTAAAGTGTCAGTAAAATGTGATGTATATTGTCAGTGAAATGTGTTCTAAAGTGTCAGTTAAATGTGCCAGTACAGTGAGTGAGATGAGAGTAAAGTGAAAGATTATTATCAGTACCAATGTGAAACTTATGTAGGCCCTAAATATAATTATGTAGGTTGTAATGTAAAATTAGGTTCACTTATTAATTAGGTTATTTTATATATTATTATTAATTGTAATTATTGTGTATAATTGTATTATGTACTGTAATTGTATTGTGTATCTAATTGTATTGTGTATCTAATTGTATTGTAAATTGCATAATTGTATTGTGTATTGTATAATTGTACTGTGCATTGTAATTTATATTGTGTATAGCACTGTCACCGGATGCTTCCCCACTTGCAGCGTAAATAAATACATAAAATATAAATAAGAAACATGTGCATAACCTTATTATAGGCCAAGGAAGCTTTTAACAGAAAAAGGAGCATCTTCTGCGGACCTCTGGAGAAAGAACTAAGGAAGAGACTAGTGAAGTGCTTTGTGTGGAGTGTAGTATTGTATGGGGGAGAAACATGAACGTTACGACGAAGTGAAGAGAAGCGACTAGAAGCACTCGAAATATGGAAATGGACAGCAATGGAATGTGTGATATGAATAGAGTCAATAAGAAATGAATATGTCCTAGAAAGAGTGGTTAAAGAAATAATACTGCTCAAATTGATCAGGAAGAGACAAATATATTAGCTGATCACTGGCTAAGAAGAAAGTGCCTACTGAATGATGCACTGGAAGGAATGGTGAACGGGAGAAAAGTTCGGGGCAGAAGAAGATATCAGATGATAGACAATATTAGGATATATGGATAATATGTGGAGACTAAGAGGAAGGCAGAAAACAGGAAAGACTGGAAAATACTGAGTTTGCAGTGAAAGATCAGTCCTTGGGCAGAACACTATGAATGAATGAATGAATGAATGAATGAATACACGTTTGTGAAGAGCACTACAAAATCTCTGAAATTGAAAAACTCGTTCTCTTCGTTTTTGAAACTTTTCCTCGATTTTGCAAAAAGCATTTCCCAACCTTGTACCGTTTTTTAGTGGGTTATTTAACGACGCTGTATCAACTACGGGGTTATTTAGGGTCGATGAGATTGGTGATAACGAGATGGTATTTGGCGAGATGAGGCAGAAGATTCGCTATAGTTTACCTGGCATTCACCTTACGGTTGGAGAAAACCTCGGAAAAACCCAACCAGGTTATCAGCCCAAACGGGGATCGAACCCGCGCCAGAGCGCAACTTCAGATCTGCAGGCAAGCGCCTTAATCGACTGAATCACGCCTGTGGCTCCATGTATCGTAATATAATATTTCTATTAATATAATGTATTAAATAATTAATATAAGTGTACCCTATGAATGAATGAATGAATAAATGAATGAATAGTTTACACGTTTGTGAAGTGCATTACAAAATCGAGGAAAAGTTTGAAAAACGAGCTCTGCTCGTTTTTTCAATTTCCGAGATTTTGTAAAAAGCATTTCCTAACCTTGTATCGTAATATACTGTTTCTATTCATATAACTGTACCCCCTCGCCCCTTTCAATCTGCAGGTTTATTTCACTTCCACTCTGTGTGTATATGTATGTATATATATATATATATATATATATATATATATATATATATATATTTAAAGTAAGTAAACTCTGATATGTATGGTTGTGAATCTTGGACTCTCACTTTGAGAGAGGAACAGAGATTAAGGATATTTGAGAATAAGCTTCTTAGGAAAACATTTGGGGCTAAGAGGGATGAAGTTACAGGAGAATGGAGAAAGTTACACAACGCAGAACTGCACGCATTGTATTCTTCACCTGACATAATTAGGAACATTAAATCCAGACGTTTGAGATGGGCAGCGCATATAGCACGTATGGGCGAATTCAGAAATGCATATAGAGTGTTAGTTGGGAGGCCGGAGGGAATAAGGCCGAGACGTAGATGGGAGGATAATATATTATTTGAGCTGGTAATGGAAATTACGGAAAAACGGCTGAACGGATTTTAATAAATGACCCCTAATTTTGAAGCTTGGAACCCAAAGTTTTTCAGAAAAATAATAGTTTTCAATGAAATGTCAGTTTTCCTACATAATTTTCCTATTTTCCAAAATCCATCTTTCGTCAGTTTTGAGAACTAATTGCATTTCAAAATAAAACAAAACACACACTACAATAAACAATAGGCTATTACACGAAGGCCATGACCTGCAGGATTGCTGATATAGTTAGAGTTCAAATTCAATTTGTTATTAAAAGCTTCAAGATTTACTAAAAATAATTTACAGGTCTGATTCTGTGGTGTGTAATTTTCTGAGTACAGCTGTGTATTGGATATTAAAATCTACAAAATTTGAAATGTGTGATGACATTATTACCATTAGAAATGAATTATTATTATTATAGTTAATACCTTGATGTTAATATATAAACTACAAAATTTGCGTAAGATAACATTGTTATTAAAAATCAAACATTTTTATACTTATTAATCAAGTGGGGTTGGGTATTTTTCATATACTTAATGGCGGTGTGGTGTAGATTCAGTATTGACTCGAGAGAGCGCAAAAATTATAGTTTCTAAGCAAAGACGGTATTGCTTATAAAATAAGAGGCCTACAAAATTTTGTAGTCTCCCGATCATTTCAGCAAGATCTCTTAGCAGTATAAAATGATTTTACCCTCCACATTTCAAGCTCCACATGCAGCAGCTATACTAAGATGCTGTATCTATTGTCCGAAAGCATAGCAAACCTGACTTTCTTTAACTTTCACCTACAATTCACAATGACCTGAAATAGCTATTGCTTTACTCCCACATGAAAACAGTATTTGACTAAAAACAATCATTCAGAGGGAGTATGTTTCATTATTAAGGAAGCAAATAACTTTCAAAATGTCTGGTATTTTTCATTGACTATTACACTCTTACTACGTCATACTACTTTTGACCGATAAAACGGTACGAAAGGAAGTATTTCAACCAATCATGGCTGCTTATAGCACAATTTTATCGCGTCCCTAGCATTTGTTTAATTTTATCGCGTCCCTAGCATTTGTTCCTTTGTTTGCCAACATTTGAAACTGCGCTAGTCTGGACGTCAAATATATATATATATATATATATATATATATATATATATATATATATACATAATTACAAACCACTCCAGTCGATGCACAGCAGTTTCAAATATGACTCACATTTGCATTCAAGAACAAGAATTAATAAAAATCACTGATCATACCTATCCGATTTACAAATAAATGAAGAGCACCATTCGGAAATCCTAAATAAGTTGAACACACCATGTAGGCCTAAATCAACGAGTTCCACTTCTATTACGCACACGTCCAATATAACATCAATTGAACCACCAACCACATTCAAATTTGAAAATTGTACATTCAATAATTATTCTTTTTAAAATTATTCACGTTTATTTTTTATGTCATCGTCGTTAATTAAAACTTTTCTAACACTTGTGTATATTAGTTAGGTTATGTTATAGCTTCTGCTATATGATATTATGGATAGTCACGTATCAGAGATTGTTTAATATTAAGATTTATTGAAAATCATCTGTCAAGTGACGTTGATTACTGGGATTCGGATAATTGAAGTGGAATGTTGCATTTTAATAAAAATGAAACTGAATCAACAAAGCCTTCTTGACTAGTAACATTGTCATCGTGTATAATAGATCGAGAACTTCTCGACGAGAAGGCATTGGTCACTACTGCCATCTAGCATGCATCTAGCGTAATATTTGTAATGTTGAGATGGTACAATAATACATTTGAAGACAGTTGTATTTTCGTAAGTCAATTAATATTTTATTGTATTGGAGTACTTCGTTACTTCTAATCTTTATATACTTTCTTCTAATCATGTAGTAGTCAATTAAATCCCACTCGAGTTTTGATTTTCTCTAGATAAATCTGCTCGTGTTCCACACGCAGATTTATCGACAAAATCAAAACGTATAGTGAGATTACTGTTGAAAATAAATCTGAAAAATTTTTATTTGAACGTCTAATGAATTTAGTTTGCAACATTTGTTGCACAAGCCACTAGACTGGATTAATCTTGCTCAGGATAGGGACCGATGGCGGGCTTATGTGAGGGCGGCAATGAACCTACAGGTTCCTTAAAAGCCATTTGTAAGTAAGTAAACTCCGATATGTGAAGAGAAGAAACGTTGTGACTTTAAAATCTGAGAATTATGCCGAGTCCATTCACAAACAAGAAGAAAGTTGTGCAGCCCAAGGTGGAGGCAGGTAATTTCAGCGAGGGAAGCATCAAGAAGTAAGTCGTACGTGTCAGGTTTATGATTCCGTGCACATCTGAGAAATCGCACTGAAAATATGCAATCTATTTCAGTTAATGCGTGAGAGCGGTACAAATGGTCTTGGCAGCACTGATCAGGAATCCGTATCGAGAACACACATCGGAAGCAGCTGCTAGGTTTCGCTCGTTTTGTACTCAGGATCGCAAAGACCCAGTTCACAGCTCGAGACGGTCAATTTAACTCACACTGTCCAGGGCATCGGAGAATTAATTCCCAGCAGACCGGGTCAGCACTTGTGTCCGCCCATGCATTCTTCCATCACTAAGCGAAGTTAGTTACGTAAAACGATTTGGTTTCGCGTTGACCTTTTTCATGGGTAATATTAAGTGATTCTCACCCTGTCGATAAAATCCAAAGGAGATGAAAATGTCGCGTAAGATTTGAATAATACCATATCACGAATAGAATAATAGATACGTATTACATTAGATCTAGGAATAGCTAAACAAAAGGAGAATTTTCTACCTATTAATAACCTCATTGATCATGTAGATATACTTAAAAAAAACTTTAATAAGAAATATGATGAAAGAGTAATGGAACGGAGAAAAATTCTCTCCGGCGCCGGGATTTGAACCCGGGTTTTCAGCTCTACGTGTTGATCCTTTATCCACTAAGCCACGCCGGATACCACCCCGGCGTCGGACAGAATTGTCTCTGATTAAGTTCCAACTCTTGGGTTCCCTCTAGTGGCCGCCCTCTGCACTACGTCATAGATGTCTATGAACATAAGACCGAAGTCCACACATGTGCTGAGGTGCACTCCTAATGAGTGACTACTTGGCCGGGATCCGGCGGAATAAGCGCTGTCTTAAATCACGAAGTGATTTACGCATATCATATATATTATTTTAATGTACCGAAGTACATATGATATTTCCATGCAGATATTCTGCGTCATCATACGATGAAAGAGTAATAGAACGGAGAAAAATTCTCTCCGGCACCGGGATTTGAACCCGGGTTTTCAGCTCTACGTGCTGATGCTTTATCCACTAAGCCACACCAGATACCCATCCCGGCGTCAGACAGAATTGTCTCTGATTAAGTTCCAACTCTTCGGTTCCCTCTGGTGGCCGCCCTCTATCAGGAAGTGATTTACGCATATCATATATATTATTTTAATGTACCGAAGTACATATGATATTTCCATGCAGATATTCTGCGTCATCATACGATGAAACAGTAATGGAACGGAGAAAAATTATCTCCGGCGCCGGGATTTGAACCCGGGTTTTCAGCTCTACGTGCTGATGCTTTATCCACTAAGCCACACCGGATACCCACCCCGGCGTCGGACAGAATTGTCTCTGATTAAGTTCCAACTCTTGGGTTCCCTCTAGTGGCCGCCCTCTGCACTACGTCATAGATGTCTATGAACATAAGACCGAAGTCCACACATGTGCTGAGGTGCACTCGTTATGAGTGACTAGTTGGCCGGGATCCGACGGAATAAGCGCCATCTTAAATCACGAAGTGATTTACGCATATCATATATATTATTTTAATGTACCGAAGTACATATGATATTTCCATGCAGATATTCTGCGTCATCATACGATGAAAGAGTAATGGAACGGAGAAAAATTCTCTCCGGCGCCGGGATTTGAACCCGGGTTTTCAGCTCTACGTGCTGATGCTCTATCCACTAAGCCACACCGGATACCCACCCCGGCGTCGGACAGAATTGTCTCTGATTAAGTTCCAACTCTTGGGTTCCCTCTGGTGGCCGCCCTCTATCACGAAGTGATTTACGCATATCATATATATTATTTTAATGTACCGAAGTACATATGATATTTCCATGCAGATATTCTGCGTCATCATAGGATGAAACAGTAATGGAACGGAGAAAAATTCTCTCCGGCGCCGGGATTTGAACCCGGGTTTTCAGCTCTACGTGCTGATGCTTTATCCACTAAGCCACACCGGATACCCACCCCGGCGTCGGACAGAATTGTCTCTGATTAAGTTCCAACTCTTGGGTTCCCTCTAGTGGCCGCCCTCTGCACTACGTCATAGATGTCTATGAACATAAGACCGAAGTCCACACATGTGCTGAGGTGCACTCGTTATGAGTGACTAGTTGGCCGGGATCCGACGGAACAAGCGCCGTCTTAAATCACGAAGTGATTTACGCATATCATATATATTATTTTAATGTACCGAAGTACATATGATATTTCCATGCAGATATTCTGCGTCATCATACGATGAAAGAGTAATGGAACGGAGAAAAATTCTCTCCGGCGCCGGGATTTGAACCGGGGTTTTCAGCTCTACGTGCTGATGCTTTATCCACTAAGCCACACCGGATACCCACCCCGGCGTCGGACAGAATTGTCTCTGATTAAGTTCCAACTCTTGGGTTCCATCTAGTGGCCGCTCTGTACACTACGTCATAGATGTCTATGAACATAAGACCGAAGTCCACACATGTGCTGAGGTGCACTCGTTATGAGTGACTAGTTGGCCGGGATCCGACGGAATAAGCGCCGTCTTAAATCACGAAGTGATTTACGCATATCATATATATTATTTTAATGTACCGAAGTACATATGATATTTCCATGCAGATATTCTGCGTCATCATACGATGAAAGAGTAATGGAACGGAGAAAAATTCTCTTCGGCGCCGGGATTTGAACCCGGGTTTTCAGCTCTACGTGCTGATGCTCTATCCACTAAGCCACACCGGATACCCACCCCGGCGTGGGACAGAATTGTCTCTGATTAAGTTCCAACTCTTGGGTTCCCTCTGGTGGTCGCCCTCTATCACGAAGTGATTTTACGCATATCATATATACTATTTTAATGTACCGAAGTACATATGATATTTCCATGCAGATATTCTGCGTCATCATACGATGAGAGAGTAATGGAACGGAGAAAAATTCTCTCCGGCGCCGGGATTTGAACCCGGGTTTTCAGCTCTACGTGCTGATGCTTTATCCACTAAGCCACACCGGATACCCACCCCGCGTCAACATATTTTTTCACTTTAAACGTGTATTTTCGTCTTTTTTAAATTTCAGGGATTATTTAGAAGTGTTCACGGGACTATTGTGATTAAAATAATTTCACATTTTACTTCTGTAAACTTAAGAGGAATATTAAAACTTAATTAATCATCGTGTCTGTTTAGCTCAGTTGGCTAACGCGTGTTGTTTTAAAATCCTATAAACCCAACTTCGCAGGTTCAAGTCTCCTCGCATCCCAAAAGGTAAATTATTACAAATTTTGAAAAGATGCATATTAGATATGGATGTAATGTACAAATTACGACGTAGCAGATAGAGAAAAGAGAAGGAGATTGAGTTTATGTGACATCTAGTAACTAATATATTAACTTCTTGAGTAATAGTTGAATGGAAAAGTATACGTGTGTACCCGGGTACTGGGAAAATACTAATGAACTGTGAGATAAAGTTCAAACTGTGAGGTAAAGTCTTTATCTCACTAGTGGAATGAAGTAATGTTGAATAAAAGCCTACTTTACAAACGCAAAAGTATTTAGTAAAGGCATGTTTTTCGTTATGGTCATGGATAAAAAATTTAATTCAACATGGTCCTGAATTAATAATTTTGAAGGAACATTGACTTTGGAATTGGCATGGTAACAAGAATTATCTTCTAACATGAGCTGTTTGCTCGTTTTTCATTGCAATGCAATAAACAAAAGAGTAAATAGACAGATATGACATACCCGAAAAGAAACGAGCACAGAGTTTACATTTAAAAGATATGTTTTTAATTGCTTATTTGGCGACGTTGTATCAACTTCTTGGTCATTTAGTGTCTATAGAATTGGTGATAGCGAGATGGTATTTGGCGAGATGAGGCCGAGGATTCGCCATAGATTACCTGACATAAGACTTACGGTGAGGAAAACCTTGGAATAAACTGAACCTGGTAATCAGCTCAAGCGGGAATCGAACCCACGCTCGAACGTAGAACCTGATCAGAAGGCAACCGCCTCTGCCCACTAAGTTACGCCAATGGCTATACTGGGTGTTCATTTCAAACTGTGTCATGGCTCGCTGTATGCCGTCACGTGGCTAGTCGATGAGCCTAGAGAATTCTGCCAAAGAAGTTGCCTAGCAAGCACGGGGTTCATTCAGAAGAGTACTTACCGATACGTACGGTAACGCCGGTAGTGGCAGGAATGTGAACTGTTTCGAAACATGTACTGAGGTGAGTTTTTTCTTACTGTCGGGATATGGGGAGAGGGTTTAGACGATTGCTTACGTATTTGTTGACATTAACTTCGACGGTCAGCATGGACACGGAGCATTTGATTTGTATTGTGGAATGTTGCCGTATGCAACCGATGATGAAAAATACCCTGCGTACGGCTTGGCATTGCAAAACACAGTTCGAAAGAGGTTATGGTAGCACACAGACCGTACAGACCGCCATCTGTTACTACGACGTTCAAGTTATACTGTACATGTTCTCAAGTTCAGATTGAACGCCTTGATTAATAGGCAACTTCTCTGACACAAAAGCTGAAACTCGCTTCAAATCGCTGACTCATCAACAGTGACGTCATGACACACTTTGAAATGAACACCCAGTACTGTTGTCACAATACCAATTTCATAGTTCTTGTTTCTGTAAAGATAGTAATTTTAGAGCCCATGTCTATTAGACATTATTTCCTTGTTTTTTATGGATACTACCTCCTCTTAAAATATTTGACTCTTTTTCTTAACACCCTGTATACCTGCCTCTGTTGATAACCCATGCCGGACTTCGATTTCAGGACTTCAGAATATGAAACGCGCAATCATATATCATTATCATCAATCTCGAAACAAGAACTGTTAACATAATAATGCGTTTCAGTGAAATGTGACGCATTAAAAGGGTGATAATAACAATGTGGGGTCTCTACTGTCCCGCTCTCCAATTCTGATCGGTGACACATAACAAGATGGGCAGGACTGATGAAGAGTTGGATGTGTGCGGGTGAATAGGAGACGTCACACAACAGATGGGATGTAGCCAATTTGAATGAAAGTCACGATTTTTCGAGTCAGCACACAAAAGCCTTGCAAACAAATGTCAGTCGAACCCAAATCCACACAACAGAACTTTGACATTCTCCGCAGCTCTCACTACAGTGCACAGTATAGGAGACCACTCACGTGGATACGCAGCCTGCCTGCCTTTATCATCTGACCTTAAAACGCGCCGACTAAACTGCGCACAAAGTCTATGCATACGTATATTTATGTATATTTTCTCGCTTAGAGCTGAAGAAAGAATCGGTGTTGCGAATGTTGGGCTAAGTTTCGAGATGTTATAACAAAAGAAATTAAAAGTGAATAACCAGCGTAACTTTATTTATTTATTTATTTATTTATTTATTTATTTATTTATTTATGCCTATAACAGGGCAAGCCCCAATTATAATAGACAGTACAGATATTCGTTTACAAAAAATAAAAAACATAGATAACATGGATAAAAAAAAGAGATGAAACAGATACAAGTGTAAATACAAATTAAAATGGAAAATGAGAAAAGGAAAGAAAAAAAAAAGAACAGACAAATAGAACTACCTAAATAAGAGATACAGATATGGATACAAAATGAAAAATACAAAATAAAATACATGAGAAATAGTTAAATATAGATATCATAGCCAAAAATGTAAAATGTAGTTATAATGTTGGTAAATTACAGAGTAACAAATAGCAATATTATATAAAATCAACAACCTTCAGTATATTAATAAGAAAATGTTTGTATTCCATGTATGAAATGCAGAAATCTAGATGCCATGTTTTACATATTTCATTGAAATTTGAACACATTTTTAACACTGGTGAATTGTTATGTGCTGAAGTGTTTGGTTTTTTATAATATAACAATTGACGATTTCTTAAATGTGATGTTCTAGCGTTAATCTGGATTTGTGATATTATTTCGCTGTTATCCAGTAGACCGTTGAATATTTTATACAATAAAAGTTGCTCAGCAAGTAATCTACGACTTCCAAGAGACATTAAATTAAATTCAGCAAGTAGATTGTTGTACGAAATTTTGTTATGGAGGACTGAACAATGATATCTTCTAAAATACAGATATCTAGAGAATCGTTTTTGAATTTTTTCAATTTGATTACGATGTGATTTGCAAGTGGGTGACCAAATTACAGAGGCGAAGCACCTAATCAGTTCGGCAAGTTTTATTTGAATGATTCCCGAGTTCTTTCTTTTTGGGAGGGGGGGAGGGTATAAAATCATTTATATCGCTTTTAACGAGTTAGTTACGACACTATTTATTTATTCACATTACTAATAAAAACTCTTATACAGACTCTACATAAAGATTAATTTTTGGTCCTACAGAATATAGGGTAAACATTGGTAATTTCGTGATAATTTCATGAAAACTAATTTAAAATGCAAATGTGTAAATATATCCTTATTCCGATTTTTTCATCTAAAAGACGATAACTTGCTGTACAAATCTGGAGACATAAAACATTGGATACGTTCTTGAATATGTGCCAAAAACCACTTTTACAACTTAAGCTGAAAGGTTGGTTATTTCGTGATAACCTTGGTAATTTCGTGATATTGCATTGATAATTTCGTGAGAGGTAGAAGAATTGTGGAAAAATTCATTGAAGTCAATGAAATTCTCATTTATTGTTACAAGATTCAAACATAGTAATTCCGTCTAATATTCATAGCAAGAAAACATAAAAATACATATCAACACATAATAAGAATGAAATCAAAGTAAAAATTGAAATTGGAAAGGTATCTTCTTTGCCCTGAAAGGGTGAACACTTTTATTACGGACTTTACTATAGCCTATATTACTAGGGTAACTCCAAAAGTAATGAATAACGTTTGTTTAAAAATTATATTTTTATCCAACAGCTTTGCTATTTTCACAGAATGTAGATGCAGCCTTAAGAAACAAAATGTCACTTTTCCACATAATCCCCGTCCCTTTCAACTGCCTTACGTAACCTAGGAACGAGGGCCTGTAGACCAGCACGGTAAAAGTCTGGACCAACACGTCTGACCCACTCTTTAGCAGCGTGCACAAGGGAGTCATCTTCTAACCTCGCTCCGCGAAGGGATCCTTCAGTTTACCAAAGAGATGGTAATCGCACGGTGCCAGTTCAGGACTGTAAGGCGGATGTTTCAGTGTTGTCTATCCGAATTTTCTGATCTGGTCTGTGGTCTTGTGACTGACATATGGCTGTGCGTTGTCGTGCAATAGCAGAACATCCTGCTTCTCCCGATGTCGTCGAACACGACTCAGTCGAACTAGAAGTTTCTTGAGATTTGCAACATACCCGTCAGAATTAATGGTGGTTCCGTGTGGCTTGATGTCCACAAGCAAGAGTCCTTCTGAATCGAAAAACCCAGTAGCCATAACGTTTCCTGCCGAAGGTGTACTTTTGAATTTCCATTTCTTTGGTGAATTTGCATGATGCCACTCCATTGTCTGCCTCTGTCTCCGGTCCAAAATGGTGGAGCCATGTTCCATCTTCTGTCACAATTCTTGCAAGTAAGTCATCTAGCACTTATCATTGACACTTAGCATGATAACAATTCAAACAGAAGCTACACTGAACCCATTGCGTCTCCGTTTTCTTTTTTGTTATCACATCTTGTCTTCAGATTTCTAAAATTCCTATTGTAATACATTTTATACTATTTTAAAAATTGTAACACTTAATGCTCAACAAAATTTCGCCTCAAACAGCTAAGATTTCTATCAGTAAAGCTAAGCCTATATGGCGACTACAGATGTATCTAAAATTCCAAAAACATTTCCTAAAACTTCATGAAGATACAATAAATCTTTGTACCAAATATCATATGCTTAGCTTTAGTAATAAGCCTGTAATGTAATTACAAACATCCACAAAATTTGTACGCCTGAGAAGTCGACGCAAACATGCTCTCTCTAAACATGAAAGCTCACTGAAGCAACTACAATAGTCACACAAAGCTTAGCTGTATGTTTCTGGAAATTGGACAACATAATATGCAATCCCTTGGCGGAAATTTGGATCTCGTAACACCATTGGTTAGTTCACAAAAGAGCAAAGAAAAAGTATCAAGAAATGACCACTGCCACGAAATTACCAATGTTTACCCTATATCATATGGTAACAATGGTTATTAGAGGAGAAAAATTCGTTACGGCGCCGGGGATCGAACCTAGGTCATTATAGTCGCGACGCTGTTATTCCTGGCGGGACTCCTCCTCTTTGTTTACGTCTTAGGAAGTGAAGGCTCTATAAGGTCTAGGTAGGTAATATCGTTCGTTATTTCTGTTCTTTCGTTGCCGAGCAACCAGACGAGGAATCTATTTGCCGCACAGTTAAACATTATCATGTTGTAGCTCCTTTGATAGTAAATCAAACGCAATGTAATTCAGCAAATAACTGAGTGGCAAATAACGTTTTCGTGTGCTTTCTACGAACGCCAACGAAAGAGCCAAAATGGCGGGCGATTATATTAAGTATTTATCGAACCTTAGGAAATGCATTACGTCATCATTAGCGAATCACAAGTCCCACACGTTTAAATGTAGCCGATCTGCAACGTGATTGGCTGCCGGAAATAAGAGTGACGGGACTATAGTTCTACGTACCAAGTGCTCTAACCTCTGAGCTACGCCGAAGTTCATTCCACAGCACCGGATCAGGCCACAAAAGGAAAAAACCACTAGAGGAGCGGGATTCGAGCCGGTGCTGTGGATTGAACTTCGGCATAGCTCAGTGGTTAGAGCACTTGGTACGTAGAAACAAGGACCCGGGTTCGATCCCCGGCGCAGGAACGAATTTTTCTCCTCTAATAACCAATATTATACAGAAGTTTAACTGCTTTGGCTGTTCAAACCTTACGTTCAATTTAAACTCAAATATTTCGTTATGCTTCATATTATAAAGCTTAACTACCACATAGTTTCGAGTTAAATTTAATCTAACTTGATCGACAGTCCTCTGCCTTTTAAACTACAGTTCAAGGCCCAACAGTGCAAGATGGTGTTTCCCGCTATACACATGGATATGACGGATGTTTTCCAAGAACTTACGAGTTATGATGAGTAAGTGATCAATATTATTTAACGGTCACGGCAACCAAAAATTTTTCGAAATAGAGTGCACAACTTTGAAATAAGCCTGTAAATGAACATGAGTTTTAAAACAGATTCAGGCTCTCGAAGCAGATAGCCCTAACCTTCAGAATCAGATGAAGAATCGGCGGAGCGGAGAAAAATTGTCTTTAAATTAAATTTACAGGAAAATCGTCCACAGTATTGAAATACGCCAGAGGAATAAATAATTCTTTATCAGATTTTCTATCGATTTGGACAAAAAATCACGATCCTACTCATAATAGTCACCGAATAAGAGGGTGTTAGATATTTGAAAAAGAAAATCATTTTTTTCTGAGAAAACTATGAATTTTTCACCAGTATAGTATTATAGTTTTTTGTTACATACAACATGAACTATTCGCTCTGAAAACCTGCAGGATTATTTCTAGTGTTGTGGGATTTAATCGATTAATCGACCAATTTATGTTATAAGATTAATCAATCAAAATATTTAATCGAATAATAGAATCGATTAAAATTAATTGGTTGTGGTTGATATTAATTATGATTTTGTTAATACAAACTCTTACTAAAAATTCCGATAATATTTCTCTCTCGGAAACTGCTTACTTAAAAGCACAATAGTACTGTTATTTTCTAACTGTAAACCAGGTAGTGTAGCGAAAATCTTTGCACAAACACTTCAGAAAGAGATTGAGATATGAGGACAGTGACGTAGTGTACCTCTATTGAAAGTTGAATCATAATGCGAAACCCTTATTAAGCTTTATGGTTTTCCAAGAAAACTTCCACCTTGTTGTCAGCTCATCTTCCTAGCATATGAAATACATACTTTTCTGGGATTCGTCCCCCTCATCCCTTATAAAATAGCCATGTCTATACTGTGTGCGAGTGAGAGCGTAACTACTTTCTTCTCTTTCTAAAATCTCGTAATTCGATTACAATAGGGGCCAGTCTTCTGTTTCTACCGCTGTAGTTTTGCAGTTGCAGTTTCTGTACTGAGTTTGTATATGAAGGTTGTGTGTTTAGTTTGATAAAGAAAAAAAATCAGTTTTCTGTGGTTTGTGGAAAGTCTAAACTCCATAATAATAATAATAATAATAATAATAATAATAATAATAATAATAATAATAATAATAGTCATACCTAAATTAAATTAATGTTTAGGTGAGGGGTTTGGACTTTTTCCATTGCTGGTTGTCACAATAAAAAATTAAGACAACGTTTCGAAGGGTGGTTCTCCCTTCGTCTTCAGGTGGAAGGAAGGAGAGTAGAGAAAAAACCTACTGTTGGGATCGTTACGTACAGCTATTCTGTATGACTGTACGTACGTAACAATCCCAACAGTAGGTTTTTTCTCTTCTCTCCTTCCTTCCACCTGAAGACGAAGGGAGAACCACCCTTCGAAACGTTGTATCTTAATTTTTGATTGTGACAACCAGCAATGGAAGAAGTCCAAACCCCTCACCTAAACATTAACGATCCACCATTGCTTTCCAACCCCTCATTTAGATAAATTAAATTAAATTATTAAACTCGATCACAATTATAACTTCAATTTGACTGCGCCCGTAAGAAATCGTTTATGTCATATGCGAATTTGAGAGATAAACTCGGTGAAACGTTTGGATTTAAATTGAACGATCGTGGAGAAGCGCTTCACAGAAAAAAAGTTTAGTGATGCAGGAAACATTGTTTCTAAATGTAGAGCGAAATAGTTTTGTAATATAACGATACAATATATACAGATATACAACATTTCACCGAACACAAGTTAAATTTAACAATAATTGTGTATTCCAGTATATTAAAACATTTTTTCAACTCGATCAAACTCGATTAATCGGTTAAATTCAAACAGTTAATCGATTAAATATTTTGATCGATCAATAGCACTAGTTATTTCACTTCCACCCTGTAGCGTGCATTTAGTTGCTGGAGTAAGTACTCTTAATTTAAGGTGTTTCTGAAGATCACAGTAACGGTCTGTTATTATAGAGTAAATAATACGAAATAAAACATGTGTTAAACGAACAGGAACTACATTAGGTTGCTTGGTGTTTAACTTTTATACCCCAGAGATCAATCCTGGAGTGCAAATGGGATTTCATTTCGTCGCCTCAATCTGGGAAGATTATGGCAGTCAGGTTCCCTGTTGCCGGGGGAGCCGCCCTCTACATTCTTTCCGAGAGTCCTCTCTAAGGGGAGGTTTGAGACACAAGGGGATTATCCCCCGGGTGAAGAGTGACGCATTTTGTGACGTCATGACGTTAATAGAGCCCTAGTGCCATCAGAGGCCTCGTGTTGATCTCGTGATGGCTATTGCCACAAAGTCGAGTGGCTTTTGGGTGCTGAAGAGGAGGATGATTGATTCCAATTCTGCAGCAAGCAGACACATGGGCTTTAGGGGGAAGGATTAGTCTATTGTGCCTAATCCACGGTGAGTGCACAGGAATATTAAAATGCGTTATTCCGAATGAAATATGGTCCATACGCCAAATTGAATCAGATTGTATAAGAAATTGTTACTCATTAACACACATTCAAGATTTGCGATTAATTAGTGGAGAATAATAATACAAATAATATAAAATGTATTTACATAATTGCCAGAAAAATATCGGTACTTAAACATGTAATAGATAACCGAATAACTTATGTAGATAAATTTCTAACCTGTAACTAATAATATAATTTAATAATAAAAGAAAAAAAACACGTAATTATACTTCCTGCATGATCAGACCTAGTGCTCGGAGTTACAGTAGCAAGAAAACCTGTAGAACAAATTCGAAGTGTCAAATAAAGAAGGAAACACGCTTAAACTATTTAAGGAGTTATTTATAAATAATAATCACTACGGAAATATTCTTGTCCTATTTAAGAAGTTCTTGACAAATAATATTTACTAAGGAAATATTCTTGTACTATTTAACAAGTTCTTTACAAATAATAATTACTTTGGAAATATTATTGTACTATTTAAGAAGTTCTTTACAAGTAATAATTACTTTGGAAATATTCTTGTAATATTTAAGAAGTTCTTTACAAGTAATAATTACTTTGGAAATATTATTGTACTATTTAAGAAGTTCTATACAAATAATAATTACTTCGGAAATATTCATGTAATATTTAAGCAGTTCTTTACAAGTAATAATTACTTTGGAAGTATTCTTGTACTATTTAAAAAGTTCTTCACAAATAATAATCATTTTGGAAATATTCTTGTAATATTTAAGAAGTTCTATACAAATAATAATTACTTTGGAAATATTCTTGTACTATTTGAGAAGTTCTTTGCAAATAATAATTACTTTGGAAATATTCTTGTAATATTTAAGAAGTTCTATACAAATAATAATTACTTTGGAAATATTTTTGTAATATTTAAGCAGTTCTTTACAAGTAATAATTACTTTGGAAATATTCTTGTACTATTTAAGAAGTTCTTCACAAATAATAATCACTTTGGAAATATTCTTGTAATATTTAAGAAGTTCTATACAAATAATAATTACTTTGGAAATAATCTTGTACTATTTAAGAAGTTCTATACAAATAATAATTACTTTGGAAATATTATTGTACTATTTAAGAAGTTCTTCACAAATAATAATCACTTTGGAAATATTCTTGTAATATTTAAGAAGTTCTATACAAATAATAATTACTTTGGAAATATTCTTGTACTATTTGAGAAGTTATTTACAAATAATAATTACTTTGGAAATATTCTTGTACTATTTAAGAAGTTCTATACAAATAATAATTACTTTGGAAATATTCTTGTAATATTTAAGAAGTTCTATACAAATAATAATTACTTTGGAAATATTATTGTACTATTTAAGAAGTTCTTCACAAATAATAATCACTTTGGAAATATTCCTGTAATATTTAAGAAGTTCTATACAAATAATAATTACTTTGGAAATATTCTTGTACTATTTGAGAAGTTCTTTACAAGTAATAATTACTTTGGAAATATTCTTGTACTATTTAACAAGTTCTTTAAAAATAATAATTACTTTGGAAATATTCTTGTAATATTTAAGCAGTTCTTTACAAGTAATAATTACTTTGGAAATATTCTTGTACTATTTGAGAAGTTCTTTACAAGTAATAATTACTTTGGAAATATTATTGTACTATTTAAGAAGTTCTTCACAAATAATAATCACTTTGGAAATATTCTTGTAATATTTAAGAAGTTCTATACAAATAATAATTACTTTGGAAATATTCTTGTACTATTTGAGAAGTTCTTTACAAATAATAATTACTTTGGAAATATTCTTGTACTATTTAAGAAGTTCTATACAAATAATAATTACTTTGGAAATATTCTTGTAATATTTAAGAAGTTCTATACAAATAATAATTACTTTGGAAATATTATTGTACTATTTAAGAAGTTCTTCACAAATAATAATCACTTTGGAAATATTCTTGTAATATTTAAGAAGTTCTATACAAATAATAATTACTTTGGAAATATTCTTGTACTATTTGAGAAGTTCTTTACAAGTAATAATTACTTTGGAAATATTCTTGTACTATTTGAGAAGTTCTTTACAAGTAATAATTACTTTGGAAATATTCTTGTAATATTTAAGAAGTTCTATACAAATAATAATTACTTTGGAAATATTCTTGTACTATTTGAGAAGTTCTTTACAAGTAATAATTACTTTGGAAATATTATTGTACTATTTAAGAAGTTCTTCACAAATAATAATCACTTTGGAAATATTCTTGTAATATTTAAGAAGTTCTATACAAATAATAATTACTTTGGAAATATTCTTGTACTATTTGAGAAGTTCTTTACAAGTAATAATTACTTTGGAAATATTATTGTACTATTTAAGAAGTTCTTCACAAATAATAATCACTTTGGAAATATTCTTGTAATATTTAAGAAGTTCTATACAAATAATAATTACTTTGGAAATATTCTTGTACTATTTGAGAAGTTCTTTACAAATAATAATTACTTTGGAAATATTCTTGTACTATTTAAGAAGTTCTTTATAAATAATAATTACTTTCAAGAAGTTCTTTATAGATAATAATCGGTTTCGAAATATTCTTCTACCTACTATTTAAGAAGTTTCTTTATAAATAATAATTATTATGGAAATATTCTTGTACTATTTAGGAAGTTTCTTTATGAATAATTACCATTTCGGAAATATTATTGTACTATTTAAGCAGTTCTTTATAAATAATAATTACTATGGAAATATTCTTGCACTATTTAAAAAGTTCATTATAGATAATAATCGGTTTCGAAATATTCTTCTACCTACTATTTAAGAAGATTCTTTATAAACAATTATCACTTCGTAAAGATTAGTGTACTATTTAAGGAGTTCTTTATAAATAATAATTACTATGGCAATATTCCTGTACTATTTAAGAAGTTTCTTTATAAATAATTATCACTTCGGAAATATTCTTGTACTATTTCAGAAGTTCTTTACAAATAATAATTACTTTGGAAATATTCTTGTACTATTTAAGAAGTTCTTTATATATAATAATTACTTTGGAAATATTCATGTACTATTTAAGAAGTTCTTTATAGGTAATAATTACTTTGGAAATATTCATGTACTACTTACGAACTTCTTTATAAATAATAATCACTCTGGAAATATTCTTCTTCTATTTAAATAAGAACACCTCCATGTCTACATCTTATGAAGCACATATTCAACTAGAAAAGACACTAAACCTCAAATTTTTATACCGAACAGTTTCAGAGATATTTTTATTTCTACACAATAGTGCGGATGAGACAAAAAATAGTTTTACACATGATACGAACTGCGTAATTAAAATCACCCACAATCAGAATTTCTATCAATAAACATTTTTACACTAAATTACGTAGAAAATTCCAAATAAATATTTAGAAAATAAACAAATTCATATTTTTGTGATCTCACATTAACTACGGCATTGATTTCTAAATTGGAAATTTATCTTTTGAAGAGGTGGAGAAGTTCAAATATCTGGGAGCAACAGTAACAAATATAAATGATACTCGGGAGGAAATTAAACACAAAATAAATATGGGAAATGCCTGTTATTATTCGGTTGAGAAACTTTTATCATCCAGTCTGCTGTCGAAAAATCTGAAAGTTAGAATTTATAAAACAGTTATATTACCGGTTGTTCTGTATGGTTGTGAAACTTGGACTCTCACTTTGAGAGAGGAACAGAGATTAAGGTGTTTGAGAATAAGGTGCTTAGGAAAATATTTGGGGCTAAGAGGGATGAAGGTACAGGAGAATGGAGAAAGTTACACAACGCAGAACTGCACGCATTGTATTCTTCACCTGACATAATTAGGAACATTAAATCCAGACGTTTGAGATGGGCAGGGCATGTAGCACGTATGGGCGAATCCAGAAATGCATATGGAGTGTTAGTTGGGACGCCGGAGGGAAAAAGACCTTTAGGGAGGCCGAGACGTAGATGGGAAGATAATATTAAAATATATTTGAGGGAGGTGGGATATGATGATAGAGAATGGATTAATTTTGCTCAGGATAGGGACCAATGGCGGGCTTATGTGAGGGCGGCAATGATCCTCCGGGTTCCTTAAAAGCCAGTAAGTAGTACTGATTTCTAAATGAATCCAATTCTCTGTAATGACATTATTCATTACAATTTCAAACAACTCACTGGCGTCATATTGATGTGTGAATCGTTTCGACTATCAATTGCAGTGTTGTCTCGAAACTAGGCCTCCTGGAATGAGTAAGCGATTATGAAGTAATTAACGACAAGGCTGTGCCTTGTTTAGTTTAAATGTGGGCAATATAAAGACGAAAATGAATATCAAAATTTTATTTAAAATCTAAAACTTTCTTACAATCCCAACCAAGAACGCAAAAGTTTGCTGCAATTATACGAATTCCCTGTCACTCTTGAATTACAATTACAATAATTATAATAGGTTATTTGTAACATTATGATTATCTCGGGGAATGATTTAATGGAAAGCGTGGTTGAAGCTGGGAGTTATACCTTCTTTAACAGAGGAAATAAAAACGGTTGCGAATTTGTAGGCCTACTGGAAGGAAATGGGTTGTAGGACACAAAATCTGTATCGAGGGGGCAGTACATCACGTGCAGAGGAAATGAGCGGCAGGGGTTCGAGGGGAAAGAAAGCAATTATAAGAAGTAAATTACTTTCAGATGAGCATCGCAACCCTAGCAACTTATTGATAAATCGCCTTCCCCAGTTTATAAAAAAATTACATTCTACATCCCACCCTGAAGGATAAATACAGAATCTGCAATCATCATCTTATACTCCAAGTAATTTACTAACACCCCCCACCCCATCCCTTCTAATCCTCCCAATATCATTTCGAATATAATTTGCTTTTAGTTGGTTGATAATTAGAAGAAGATGACATGGCCTTCCGCTTGGGCGGAAATACGATGATCATCCAGGGAATCCATAAGCAATTTCCTGGTTGTAATTACGTTGTAAACTCCGCCAGTGTTTGGCTTGCTTGCTTGCCGGGTTCGAGTGGAAATAAGAGGGAGAGTGGTGGGAGGGGATGGACGCCCTGAAGTAAGATTCTCCAAACTAGCATCGGCTACTCCTAAACTGTTTTCCCGCTTGGCCATAAATTCGTCCATAGTTCGCAATCTTACACACGTGTTCCCGTAATTAACTCATCACACTCTGCGGTTACAGACTCTGTTGGGTATTTATGAGGTAGCCTTAGGCGAGGTGTGGTCGTGGGTTCGAGCTTAGCAAACAGTAGGTTACAGTTCTGGATCTCTTTCTACAGAGTGTTCAAGAAGTGAAGAATGTTATGAATAACTTCTTAAATTTTAATTTTACAAAAAGATTTTTGTACAAAATTTGTTGGAGATAAACCCTACAATATACCAGTGTTCGAAAAAAGTTGGTTATTCAGGCATACAGGGTGTTACAGTAAACTTATTTTTTAATGGCACTCTTTATTAAAATTTACATACAGGGTGATTCACGAGGATTTACCGTCCTTTACGGAGCTTATTTCCGAAGACATGTCATATAAACATGGATCCTATTCTTAGAGTTACGTTTCGTTATTGGAACGCATTGCTGTGAACGCGTGATCTTGGTCAGCGTGCAGTCAGCAGCCAGCGCGAGCGCTACGGAAATCAAAGATAGCCGTATGCAGTTACGTAGAGCGACGAGTGCCGTTCACAAGCGTGCGGCCAAGTGTACTCAAGCGGACGGAGACAGTTTTATAAATGTGTTGTAAACTCTCCAAGACTGTAAATTAGGATGCAAAATTGAACTTCAAACAATTAAGTCGGTGGAAGTGGTGTGATTTGTAATAATTATTGTGATAAGTGCGTAACAATAATGTAATTTTCTAGTTAAAAATTGAAAAAGATGTCTGTACGAAGCAACTAAGGAGTTCACAGCACATTTTTAGCTTCATAATACTTGGTATTTAAAGAAATGATAATTTTGAATGGTTCATTCTCTATTTGTATTATTCTTTTACCTTCAAACTAAAGAAAAAACGTATTTTACAAACAACTATAATTAGTGTAACTCTAAAAATATTGAGAACAGGAACTATGTTTATATGATATTTTTTCCTCAAAATGTCTTCAGAAATAAGCTCCGTAAAGGACGGTAAATCCTCATGACTCATCCTGTATTACGAATCTCCATTACATCTATACTAATAATAAATCTATAGCTGAAATTTTTCTGGTAATTTTCGATTTTCCAAAAATAATTGATCCTAACATATATAATTAATCTCCCTGAAACCGAAAATCGCTTTTCTGAAATTTTTGATTGTATGTCTGTCTGTCTGTCTGTCTGTCTGTCTATCTGCATGTTTGTTACCTTTTCACGCGATAATGGCTGAACGGATTTCGATGAAAATTGGAATATAAATTAAGTTCGTTGTAACTTAGATTATAGGCTATATGGCATTCAAACTACATTATTTAAAAGGGGGGGTTATAAGGGGGCCTGAATTAAATAAATCGAAATATCTCGCTTATTATTTATTTTTGTGAAAAATGATATATAACAAAAGTTTCTTTAACAATAATTTCCGATAAGTTTTATTCCTTGAAAAATTTTGATATGACTGATATTTAATGAGATAAATGAGTTTTGAAAATTAAAATAACTGCCATCTAAGGCCGTGTAATGAATTAAAAAACAAATGACTTCGTCTATAAGGGGCCTTGGACAGCAACAATCGAAAGCTATGAAACATAGCCTACAGATAATGTTTCTGTGTTTGTATGAAGTAATATCTTAAGCTAAATTAACAGATTTGTATAATTAATTATTAATTCACCATTGGAAAGTGTAGTTTCTCTAGATGGACATAATGCTATAATGTTATTACAGTAACTTCGGAGTGAATCGAGGACAGGTAAGATTAAAATAGCTTCTTATGCACAGAAAACTTGATAGGCTATTCTTTACATTCGTTTCCTGTATTTCCTAAAATAATTTTTATGACCAAATGAGTGGTCTCTGGATCAAAATGATCGCATTTTAGTTATGCAAATACAATTTAAATTAAGTAACATAATAAACGATTTATCCTTATATCAAACACGAATGTTCCCTGGATCAAATGTCCTATTTTAATTATGTAATTACTTTATATTTATTTCTAACAGGTGCAGCGGAGCGCACGGGTACGGCTAGTATTACATATAATTGTGTAGAAATTTTACCCATTTACCCGTTTCATGTGTTTTAACTATTTATTAAACGAGTGAGTGAGTGAGTGAGTGAGTGAGTGAGTGAGTGAGTGAGTGAGTGAATTGTTATTAGTTGAGCGAGTTGTGGGAGAAAGATTCTTTGGTTCGTTAAGAGAGCAGGTGAGTGGGACTGTTTATATTTGCATAGTACAGGTAAGCTACATTTTCATATTATAGCTTCTGGAGTCGCTAACGGTGGCAGCGATGAGGGAATAATGTTGGAAAAGAGGAGATAAGTAAAACTATTGGAGGAATCTAATCCACAACTATATTTTCTGTTGTATATCATATATCGATCGATCCCCACACACTTGAAAAAAAAGGTAAGCGAAGCACGACTCAAGCCATACTGAAAAATGAAAAGGGAACTGAAACAAAACACTCCACTTATGCGCGAATAAATAAAAATTACTGCGACACCACACCTCTGAGTTCAGCAATTAAAGCCAGCTGGAAATACTGCATACTAGGCAAAATGGAAGATAAATCGTTGCCATTTATTGACATACGCAGTCCGCACTTTGTTGCGCTTTGACCATAAATGGCAGCGGTTCAATACACTTCAAGCCTCGAATGACGTCATGCAATATATGGTACAATAACGACTTTGTACACCGGATGCCTTCGAATTAACAGCTATTCAATAATACTTCGATTAAAGAAATTAACTATTGTCCGTCCTATGGTACAATAGATGATTTCTAAAGCTGAGAATTGGATTCACACTTCGTGAAACCCCTGATCACATACATATATCAGATTGGCCATTCCATTGATATGAAATGACAACATAAAAAGAAAACATCACCAGAGCCTCCAATGTCGAAAAGGCATTTTGTGGTAACGACCGCTAGATGGAAGTACAGTTGCAAGCTATTACTTCATGCATTTCCGTAAGGGTTATAGCAGGCGTTCCTCAAGGATCTGTTCTTGCACCTATTCTTTACTCCATTTATGTCCAGAATATGCCTACAATGCCGAACTGCCTACATAGTCTCTATGCTGATGACACTCTTTACTAGACATTTTAATATTCATGCAGCATGTGTCAACGTGCAAAATGCCTTAAATATTGTGAATTTTATTAGTAACAACAATGTAATTTATTCGTCACAACAGTAATTCCTTCCTACAATTCACCTTAAACGCTCTCGTCAACAATTGGATCTTCACTCAACAAAGTATTCGTTATAGCACTCCACCGACGACAATGACAATTTACTTGGACTATTACGCACAACAATGAACTGTTAATCTTAACTAATATTTACAAAGCACTATTTACAAATCAGAACTACCAGTTCTCAGTTCACAGTTCTTCTATCTCAGTCACTCGAGTTCACAGTATCTCGAACCACAGACCTTCAGAGACAGTTCACTGTACTCGAACTCGGGTTCCTCCAACTGCGGTCCACTGCACTCGAACTCAGGTCCCTCCAACTGCGGTCCACTGCACTCGAAATCAGGCCTTCGGATGCTGACGCAGATGCGGACGCACACTCGAGTCGAACTCCGGCACACAAGTCTGGCTTGCTTGCTCTGGCTTACTCACTGACTGAATGACTGAAAACTCAGAAAACTGCTGTCGTTCCTTCGCGACCGTAATTTATAACCACAGTGACGTAATCTCGAAGGTTCCACCCGTCCCTAGAGATGGCATTCCAGAGAAATCCAGAGCCCTCTCCTCTCTACCAGCACCAGATGCGCGCGCAAACTCGTCGCGTGACGTAATACTCCCTCTCTCTTCTCTCCACCGCGCGACGTCACTCAATGTTCCGTGCAGCCTGTGCGATCTGCTTTCATGCGGGACGCTGGTCGTGAGTTCGAATCTCACGTCGCTGTCACATTGCTCCCTCCTTAGGACTGCTCGTCTCGGGCAGTCCCTTGGTAGGCTGCTAGTCGGTCCAACGTTTGGGGTCCTCCGGCTGCTCCCTCCTTATGGTGGTGCCACCCCATCCTTGACTTGGCTGGGCAGCAATACTCGTACTGCGTGGGCGCCATCTTGCTTTTCCACTTGGCCCTCCAAGGAGAGCTCGCTGGCCACGGGTTGGTCCTCGGCGTCCATCAGGAACACTTCATCCCGACCAAGACGGAGTATACGGCGCCGGACGTCCACCGTCGCATCGAGTAACCGCATGGCGTCGAGTCCCAGGACGACGTCCTCGGTGATGTTGGCGACGAACACCCACATCTCCAGTTTCCTCTTCCCCAAGGTCAGGTCCAGGAAGACCTCTCTCTGGATGGGCAAGCTCTCGCCTGAAGCAGTCCGTAGCTCGTATTGGCGCAGCGGCGTCCTCCCAGGTAGGCCCCGCACGACGTCTGGTCTGGCGATAGTGAGCATCGCCCCGGTGTCCACCAGTACTCTGCATGGACGGCCTCTTATCCGTCCTTCAGCAATCAGCCCATCGTCGCATCTTCTGTCGACCGGTTTCAGGACGAGCCGAGGGGACGGTGATGATGGCGCCGACGTGCTCCTCCTAGCATCGGCCCCCTCTCTCTCCTGACTGTTGCCAGGTCGGTCGCAACTCCTCCGCAGGTGCCCAGGTTTACCGCAGGACCAGCAGGTGGGCACCCGTCGTCTCCGTTGCTCAGGCGACTGTTGGTTTCTCTCGGTGTCAGCCACCTCTCTCTCCTGTCGGTGGCCGGAGCGGTCGCAGTCCCTCTCTAGGTGTCCCGGTCTCCCGCAGGACCAGCAGTTGGGCGTCCGTCGTCTCCGCCGCTCCGTTGACTGCTGGCGCTCCTCGACGTCGGCCACCTCTCTCTCCTGCCTGTGGCCGGATTGGTCACAGTCCCTTCTCAAGTGTCCCGGTTTGCCACAGGACCAGCAGGTGGGCGCCCGTCGTCCTCGCCGCTCCGTTGACTGCCGCTCGGGTGGCTTCGGTTGGCGCCCCCCAGCATCCGTCGCCGTGACGCTCCTGATCCAGTGCGGTGCTGAGACTCCCGCCGCCGACTTGGCCGCCTCCATCCTGAGGGCCGCCGCCAGAGCTGCGTTGATAGTGCGATGCTCTGCCAGGAGTAGCTGTTGCTTTATTTCCGGGTCTCGAACTCCGCTGCCGAAGGTGTAGGCCGCCTCTCCAGCGATGAAGTCATTAGGTAGGCCCCTGAGGGCCTTATGGGCCAGTTGTTCCACCGCCATCGCGAATTCTTGCAGGGACTCTCCTGACTGTTGGACCCTCGTTTTTAGTTGGGTCCTAAATGCTGCAGCAAGTTGATGGTCACCATAACGTCCCTCCAAGGCCGCCATTATCTCAGCGGCTGTCCCGTCTTCTGGAACGCTGTGAAGAATCTCCGACGCCTGTCCCTGAAGCGCGGCCAGCAGCTGAGTAGTTTTCTCTGCTGGCGTCCACCCATTGTGCTCTGCGATGGCCTCGAACTGGCGACGGAATATCACCCAAGACGTCGTACCGTCGAACTTCGGCGTCTTGACGTTGTGATGTCTGGCTGAAGCCGATGGTTCAGCAGGGGCACTATATGGAGTCCTCAACTCTGTGGCCGCTTCTTGCATGGCACGTCGAACCTCCTCGGCAACTATCTGTTTATGTTCTCTAGCCTGGCGATCCACCAACGCGAGAATGTGCTTGTTTTCCTCAGCGTGTTTATCTATCATCTCACTCGTCTTGTCCAGCAACTCGGTCGTCTGCTCTTGACGACGCTCGAGATCACGGATTTTGCCATCGAAATGGTCTACCTCCTGTCTCAATTCGGTTACTGTCTCGTTTATAGTTGTAAAATTCTTGTTTAGGTTGTCAAGATCGGCTTTGAGTTCGTCTTTCACGATGGCGACAATTCCATCTACGTGGGCCGAAACGCTTTCAATTTGCGAAGTGACGTCATCTTTCACTCCGCTTATGTCGCCTTTCACTCCGCTTATGTCGCCTTTCACTCCGCTTATGTCGCCTTTCACTTCACTTATGTCACTTTTCATCTCCGTTTTCACTTCACTTATATCGTTCTTGACCTCACTGATGTGCTTGTTCATGTCGTTCATGTCGTCTTTCATTTCTGCTTTTACTGCACTTAAGTCGTTTTTCAGTTCTGCGATGGCTTGCAGGATCAGCTGTAGGTTCTCCATTGTCGATAATATCCCACTTCTGACACCAATGTGAATTTTATTAGTAACAACAATGTAATTTATTCGTCACAACAGTAATTCCTTCCTACAATTCACCTTAAACGCTCTCGTCAACAATTGGATCTTCACTCAACAAAGTATTCGTTATAGCACTCCACCGACGACAATGACAATTTACTTGGACTATTACGCACAACAATGAACTGTTAATCTTAACTAATATTTACAAAGCACTATTTACAAATCAGAACTACCAGTTCTCAGTTCACAGTTCTTCTATCTCAGTCACTCGAGTTCACAGTATCTCGAACCACAGACCTTCAGAGACAGTTCACTGTACTCGAACTCGGGTCCCTCCAACTGCGGTCCACTGCACTCGAACTCAGGTCCCTCCAACTGCGGTCCACTGCACTCGAACTCAGGCCTTCGGATGCTGACGCAGATGCGGACGCACACTCGAGTCGAACTCCGGCACACAAGTCTGGCTTGCTTGCTCTGGCTTACTCACTGACTGAATGACTGAAAACTCAGAAAACTGCTGTCGTTCCTTCGCGACCGTAATTTATAACCACAGTGACGTAATCTCGAAGGTTCCACCCGTCCCTAGAGATGGCATTCCAGAGAAATCCAGAGCCCTCTCCTCTCTACCAGCACCAGATGCGCGCGCAAACTCGTCGCGTGACGTAATACTCCCTCTCTCTTCTCTCCACCGCGCGACGTCACTCAATGTTCCGTGCAGCCTGTGCGATCTGCTTTCATGCGGGACGCTGGTCGTGAGTTCGAATCTCACGTCGCTGTCACAATATATTAACACAATGGTCAACCAAATGGAGGTTAAAAATCAACGGCCAAAAATCTCAACTGATGGTCTTTACTAAACGTTTTCCCAGGATTATAGACCAACTGAATATTCAAAACAAAGTAATGCCTTTTACCACATCAGTTAAATATCTTGGAGTATTTCTAGACAAACGTTTATCTTACAGGCGTCACATTCAAAACATAAGAGACAAAGCATTTCAAAGATACATGGCACTCTATCCACTTTTCAAGACTTCAAGGAAAGCAAAAGTCCTGCTGTGTACATCAGTCATCAGATCATACATCCACTACTGCTGTGAGATATGGGGCCAAGCTCATCCTCGCCACCTGAAGAGTCTGGAAGGAATTAAAAAAGCTGTCTGCAAAACAATCACTGGTGCACACTACCTCTCAAACAATATCAAACTCTACAGTGAACTTTATAAATACCCTTCCTGGTTGCTCATATTCAAGACCTACATACTACATAAGTCAATTCTTTACTAAGAGACATAACATAAATTCAAACAAATACCTCCGTATTTGACGGTCATATTAATAAATTTTCTTTATTATAACCTATTTTATATTTCAATTTGCATAATCATATTTTTGTAAAAGGCAAGGGTCCAAGAGATCTGGTACTTCTAATAAAAACATTTTAAAACTAAAGAAAAGGTAACTTCTTTTTTTAAAGTCTCTAGATGGCAGCATAGTCAAAATGATCAAAGTTGTTGTCTTCAAAGTCCATTAGGCTGATCAATCTGTTATATGAATCCTCTAGATTCAAAATTCCTTAAAGACCATTTTGTTCAGAACTGAGTTATGCCCACATATGAATTCTAATGATTTATATAGTTTGAATTAAAAAAAAAACACTAAATTTGAAGCAAAACGTTTGTTAAAAGTCACTGTTAGGTTGAAAATTCCCTCTATTTGTCACCACTTACTGTCAAAATACTTTCATTTGTGAACGTGAATATAGGGGATTTTCAATCTATAGGATTCCTAAGTGATCAGGAGTGAAACTAAAGGATTATTAAACAAATTATGGCAGCTGATAATTGAAGGATTGCAATTACTAAATATGATTTGGGATAAAATCTGAATGATGAAATAAGCATGAATCATTTTAAAAGGTACAATTACTGAAAATACAATGTCGGCAAAGACTACCTTTGAAGTGTTGAGGTCAGCATGCTGGTCTCTTATTCAGAGGATCTGGGTTGAATTTCCTGGGTGAGAATTTTCAGAGTTTTTCCTCAAAAATAAAGCAAATGCCAGGAAATTCGGGCCACAACATCTCTGAATATCAGCAAAATTATATTCATAACACATCAGTAATGCATTTACAGACGCCATTTAGTTCACAAAAATAGAACCAGTCTCAACAATAGTACACAGGCCTTCGGATTTCACCCAAAAGATTATGCCCAGAGACGTTAAAGCGAATATAAACAACAGCAAAAAAAATATTGGCAACAAACAAAGAAACAAATGCTAGGTGATAAAAATTGTAGGACAAGCAGCCATGATTGGTTGAAATGAGTCATTCCATATCGTTTTATTGGTCAAAAGTAGTATGACGTAGTAAAAGTGTAATAGTCATAAAATAATGCA
The DNA here is from genome assembly GCF_040183065.1 of Periplaneta americana. Classification (NCBI taxonomy): domain Eukaryota; kingdom Metazoa; phylum Arthropoda; class Insecta; order Blattodea; family Blattidae; genus Periplaneta; species Periplaneta americana. Next base: position 171,705,071 of record NC_091122.1, read on the forward strand.
TTACGAAAGTTACTTAGTGTGTTTTCTTTTAGTTGGTACGTTAGAAAACCATGTATAGTAATCTCAGGCCTAGAGTGACATTTATTAGGACTATTTCGTCAATAAAATAAAAATATAAATAGAGTAATATATGCCGAAAATTCGCTCACCAAATGTTAATAATTGTGCATTTATGAATACTTAACCTATTAAAATACTGTCAAGTCGAAATAGATTAATAAAGATTACTGCAATAAAGAAATTGAATGTTATTCAGTAATTCCAATTGAGAAAAGAGAAATACAGGTTTAAAAATGTTAATTACATGTACTGCGCTTTTCTTTTGTTATTATAATAGAAATACGTTTTCATTATCTCCTGAAATCATAATTTAATTTAAACATTTTATAGTATAATTACAAATAATCTGATTAATACATTAATTAAATTAACAATTGTTATGAAGGAGTGTCATTTTCTTTAGATACAATGGACATGGAATTAGAAGATGAAGATGTAGATGTGGAAGTAGAATTTCGCACTTTATTTAGTACAATGGATTCACGCTCATCGATTTACGTGGAAACAGTTGGCGGCACTGACTAAACAAATGAATGACCATGCGATAAATTGATAGTGATAAATCGAGCTGCAGAAATTATCGCGATGTATGACTGCGATAGGTTGGAATTCAAAATTTCATTACACTTCATTGGCCGAAAATGGAATGACGTCATATAAACGAAATAGTCACTATTAATCTATGATAAAGGACGTACAAAAAGGTACTGGAAAGCGCAATAACTATGATCTATGTCATTATTAGGGCTAGGATTTTGTTGAAATTGCATCTTTTTTCTAGTAAGCCAGAAACATAGCTGCTTTAGTATTTATATGTTATGTGGTAAACTGAGTGTTTTAAGATATATTTGTTAGGGCATTTTTTTTTTTGCATTTTTTGCATGTTTCAACTCATAAGAGCATCTTTTGTTTTATTCGTTCATTTTTTAGGCATTTTCATTTAATTTTGGCCATAAATCCCCATTATTAATGTAAAATAATGTCTATTTCCTTTGATATTTTCTTTACATATTTTGTCCATTAATACTCATTATTTTATATAATATATTAATCCTTTTTCTACTCAAATATTGCCATTTTAACGTAATACACCTCATGAAATGGATCAGTCCAACCACCCTTTCAATATAGACTCCTCTATGCCTGCTAATTCCAGATAAGAGTGGCCTTGTGGTAGACTACACGGAAACTAAAAGTAAAGTAAATCCATAGTGCTACAGCCCATGAAGGGCTAAGACCGACCAGCCGACTGTTGACCTCACGTCCACATGCCGACGCAGAGGTGAACGATCATACATGGAAACTACATCAGATAAAATAATTAATTAAAGTGTACTACTTAGAAAAAATTATGTAAAATTAAATTTAATTACTAGTCTAAATATTAAGTAGTACAAAACCTCTTTTTCTACTGAAGCAATTATGTAAGATCAATTTGTAGGGCATTTTAAGGGCATTTTTGAAAGTTTTTTTGGGTTATAAAGGCATTGTTTTTAGGACATTTTTTCATGATTTATAGGTCATCAATATCCTAGCCCTAGTCATTATGAATGATCGATGTTAATAATCATCATCAAATTATTATTATTATTATTATTATTATTATTATTATTATTATTATTATTATTATTATTATTATTATTAACCGAGCGGGCTAGCGGCGTGGTAGAAGGCTAACCTCGCATTCGGGAGGTCCGCGGTTTGATCACAGGGGCCGGCAATCCTAACTGAGGTTTTTCATGCTTTCCTCAGTTATTTCCAGGCAAATGCCGGGATTGTACCTCTTGGAAGTCCGGCCATGGACGGCGATCCTTCCCTTAATCCTTTCATATGTGTGAGTGAATGCTGTGTAATGTCTTAAATGTTTGTGTTGTATCGGAGGTGGCCCTGGCATTGAGCTGATCCCTCATCCGGGGAGGCCCTCCATGTCCTTGTGTGGTCAAAAAAGTATGTATGTGATCATAGCTTAATACCTCTCCCGACAGGTCGCGGCCCTGTAAGGCCCGGGTGGCGTGGGTCGTGTAAATGTACCTAGAAGGGAGAGGTTAAACTGAAAGAAAGAAAGAAAGAAAGAAAGAAAGAAAGAAAGAAAGAAAGAAAGAAAGAAAGAAAGAATGAAAGAAAGAAATTATTATTATTATTATTATTATTATTATTATTATTATTATTATTATTATTATTATTATTATTATTATTATTATTGTAGTTTGGAACTCGATTACAACTACGGACTCGGCTAAATTAGAAAATATACAAAGAACATTTATATCCTTATGTTCATTCAGAATTCTGTCCATTAATTCCGGGTATAGTTATGAGAGAAAATGTGAATATTTTAATTGTCAAAATCTATGTGCTAGACGCCATGAGCTAGATTATCTGTTCTTTTGTAAAGTCCTCAATGGTGATATATCCTGTGACTCTTTCTTAAACAATATTACCTTACGTATTCCAACAAAAGATATGAGAGCCCACAAACTTTTCTATATTAGAAATTCGAAATTCCTTTCACCAGTCTCCAGATGCATTAAAAATGCCAACATGCATGGCTGCGAATTCGATCCCTTCAATGTATAGACTTAGTTTGCTCTTGGCAACGATTTATCATTTATGTATTCTTTTAGGCATTATACTCAATTATCATTGTCTCATAGTATTCTTAGTTATCCATTCATCTTCATTATTGTAATTAATTGTAATTATATTTATGTGTAATAATTATTTTTGTTTTATGTTTTTGTTATATTTGTGCCGAACTGTAATTGGCCACTGGCTGTTGTACAGCGTATTAAATAAATATAAATATAAATATAAAATATAAATTATTACTATGGACAGATAACATTATAATAAAGTTCATCTGATTGTTTTTACTGCACTAACACGAGCTTTATTTTTATATTTTGTGAATAGGATACGTCAATATCAAACTTTAATCCATCTTCATCCATCACAATGAGAAGAATATGGATATAGTAGAAAGAATTTAACAGGAAACATCATATGATTAGAAACAGTTATGTAAGGAGATAAATTATTTTCATTATTGCTTTTGTTTTATCTTTAGGTAGAGTATGGTAGCCCGAGCTTAATAATGTAACTCGAAATGCAGAATAGCATTGAAGGGACCTGATGCTTATTGATTGGCGCTGTCCATGTCATTAGGTTATGTAAATATTACACAACAACACGTTACGTAAGCAAAAGTAATTTTACGAAAGTAGGAACTGTGGAAATGTTTTACAAGTATGTCCAGGCATGAGCAAATATTATTAAAAATATATCAGAAATATATTTCTCCCACTTTCTTTCATTTTTACTGTTTTTTTTTTTTTCTGTTTTACTTCTTTCCTTCTTTTCCAGTCATTAAAGTCACAGCGGCGCTGGAAACGAGGTTTTTTTTTATTGGGTTATTTTACGACGCTGTATCAACATCTAGGTTATTTAGCTTCTGAATGAAATGAAGGTGATAATGCCGGTGAAATGAGTCCGGGGTCCAGCACCGAAAGTTACTCCAGCATTTGCTCGTATTCGGTTGAGGAAAAATCCCGGAAAAAACCTCAACCAGGTAACTTGCCCCGACCGGGATTCGAACCCGGGACACCTGGTTTCGCGGCCAGACGCGCTGACCGTTACTCCACAGGTGTGGACAACGAGGTTTTAATTCATCAACACTAAACAAATTCATATTGCGGATCTCTCTGACCATGGGGTTGGCATGATGTAGAACATCCTTGGAGACATCACAGGACAATAACAAGTCAAGTGCTAAACACCCAGTCTCTACATTTTCTTCCACGCCCCAAAATCAAACCCCGGACCGCTGGGTTTGGGAGCGCATACGCTATAAATATAGTATAGGGAAGTATGGAATATTTTTATACGTAGAAATTTTATTTATTGAATTTACAGAATTTAAAAATAACCCTATAGTATCTTAGAATATCTGGTTTTTAGTTAAAAAAGAAAGTTAATAATAGGCTATAGCATGGTTTAATTGTATTTATTGTATTCGTAAATTAGTCCAAATTAATACCATTGGATGTTTTGAGTTTCCCCAAACTTTCCTGGATTATGTAGCTAATTTGATCTCAAAAGTCTCTAGTAAATCATATTTTAAAAATTGTCGTCATTAAGGGTGCTATGCATAGACATTTCGCTAGCCCGCGCTACGAGCGTGCTAAACTAGCCCCGGCTATCGACTGATTACTTGTACAGGAATCATATCATATCGCTAACACTGGTTTATGAATACGAAAAACGTTAGTTCGCTGGTCATCCACCGGAAGTCCGCACTAAGAATGTCTATGAATATGGCCTTTTGGGATTATGTACAGCTTACAGGAGTAAATTTTTTATAAATATTCAGCATTTTTTTCCTTCATTATTGTATCTTGTACAATAATGAAAATTTGGTATGTGTTAAACACTGTCCTTCTCTATATGAAAAAAATATTTTTACGATTTAAAAAAAAATATTTATACAATATATATATATATATATATATATATATATATATATATTTTTTTTTTTTTTTTTCAAAATTCAAAATATGCAGTTCACTGTGCAGTGATGAAGCGTTTCCCTCATAACTCAAACTTGTTAAGTTTTTCACGTTTTCTCTCTTTTATTTTATTGCTGAAAGTCATGTTTACAATACCATGCTCTTTCAACTACATTACTTATTTATATATATATATATATATATATATATATATATATATATATATAATTTTGTGTTGGAAGAAAATACTGATATTTGTCCAATTTTTAAATGAATTTATTTTTTATCAGACAATCTATCAAAGATAGAGAAGTGATCTTGCATCATATTGTAGATAAGACATGCATTAAAACACATAAGTAATTTCATCACAGAATGTTAGATAGTATTTTTTAGTTTAATGGGAAACGCTTCATCACTGCACAGTGAACTGAATTTTGAAAAAAAAAAAAGTAACTATTTTTTTTTAATTGTAAAAATATTTTTTTCATATAGCAGGACAGTGTTCTACACATACTAATTTTCATTATTGTACAAGATACAGTAATGGAGGAAAAAATGTTGAATATTTCCAAAATTTTACTGCTGTAAGCCGTACCTAACCTCTTAACATGAAATATTTGCAGGTAGGAATCAAATTTACAATAACCTCTTACAACATTCTTGAAAACTCTCTGCGTCCTTTGCAGACAATATGCATCAATACAGACAGACGAATGTTTCAATTAATCAGATATTACCCTAATATTCAAGTTTCCAACATGAAAATGAGAGACTATAAGTAGTTTATCTGCGTATTTATCATTACATTTCAATTAAATCATCGCTACACGTATTATCTAAAACCTGTAATCCTTCTGTCTGGCATTAACGTGATATAATTTCCTTACGTTTTTTTATGTACATCAACAATTGTACAAATTGCAGGCTTTTCTCTCCAAATTTATGAGGCAGCTGAAATGCTACACTCGTAGGCTACATGTAAAACGCTGAAAAGAGTAATGTTTTGTCTATTCCATGATGTGATAAGGGAACTGTTTGTGTTGCCAACGCTGTTTAATTCCTTTAATGGATTATGGGTAGGCGCCTCCATTGTACGATAAAGTTCTACATTCATGGAGGGCAATTTGTTACAACATTGTAACCCCCCAGATAGTGTCGCTATTTTGCATTATAAACTGTGATGGGTCTCATTTCACACACGAAAAGTTAACTCCTTTAGAATGCGGCATATCACACATTCTCGATATAGATTTAACATCCAAGTGAATAAAACTGCATGCTATATAATTTATATTGAACAATTTGGAGGTGAAATTCCATTGAATTTATCATTGTGCAATACAAGATGTCAGGCAAATCAATGCAGCCTTTCTGATGAATTATCAGGACACTAAGGGTGCTATTCATAGACATTTCGCAGCACGCGCTACGAGCGTACTAAGCTAGCCCCGGCTATCCACTGGTTACTAGTACAGAATTCAAATCATATCCTATCGCTAACGCTGGTTTAGGAATATGAAAAACGCTGATCATCCACCGGAAGCCCGCGCTAAAAATGTCTATGAATACGGCCCTAAGATTCGTTTCTCGGAGAAGTAAATACAGGGTGTTGAAAAAGGATCCAATATTTTAGGAGATGATAGTATGCATCAAAACAAGAAAAAATGTCTAATAAACATGGGTCCTACAACACATACTTTCTGAGACGTGAACAGTTGCTCATAGGAGGTGCTCAATGTGACGTCCATATGAGCCGTTTAGAGCAGAAGTGGTGTAAGTAAAAAATGGGTAATGAGGGTTAAAGTAAACATTCTGTAAAATACAGCGCAAAGTAGCAGTTAATATTCAATTTATTTAAAACTATTAGTAGTCAGTGGATAGCACGAAGGACATATTAATTGCTACTTTGCGCTGTATTTTACAGAATTTTTACTTTAAACCTCATTACCCAATTTTGACTTACACCACTTTTGCTCTGAACGGCTCATATATGGCAATGCATTTTTCTGCCCTACAATACAGCAGGCTACCAGATAATCATACCGTAATTGACACCCCTGGCATGGAATACTGGTACGTCGCAAGGAATACTGAAAAGAAAAGTTTGGTTGCGATATGAGCGGGATTCAGCAGAGATGGTGTTTTGAATTTTCGTAACCAGCATGTGTGGGCTGATGAAAATTCCCATTCACTTGAAGAAACAAGGCATCAGCACCGATTCTCAATCAACTTATGGGCAGGCGTTCTTGGCGATAGATTAATAAGGCCATACATGCTACCAGAGATTAACTGGGGCTCTTATCAGGACTTTCTTATTAACGTATTGCCTACCTTGCTGGAGTATGTGCCATGTCAGCAAAGACTACAGATGTGGTTCATGCATGATGGCACACCAGCACATTTTTTCCGCAATGAGCGTGAACACCTGACGCTGACATTTCAGGACCGCTGGATTGGTTGGAGAGGCCCCATACCTTGGCCTGCTCTTTCCTCAAATCCAAATCCCCTAGACGTTTGGTTATCAAGAACAACCAGGTCAATTTCAAAGAGTGTGTGATTCCTTACGCCTAAGGGCAGAGGAATGCATTGCCATGAATGGACGTCACATTGAGCACCTCCTATGAACAAGTGTTCAGATCTCAGAAAAAATATGTTGTAGGACCCATGTTTATTAGACATTTTTTTCTTGTTTTGATGTATACTAGTAACTCCTAAAATATTGGATATATTTTTAACACCCTGTATATCCACAATAACACTATAGCTTATATTAACGTCATGTTCGAGCCTTCACCTGCTGAGAATAACATCCTAATAATCACAGTAACTGAACGTGTATCAATGGTTTGTTAGGCTGGTTTCCGTAAAGATCGTTTGTTGGATGATTATTATCAGTGTCTGTAATTTCCATGCAGGTGAACCTATTTAATCAATTGAAACGTATGTAATGCTACCACATTAATAAATAATTGTAAGTAAATGACACATAAAACACAAGGTGCAACAATATATTCCCGAACTGCACTTGTATTTATTGTATCAATAAACATACATGCGTTTATCACTGAAGATCATTGCTTCCATGCCGTCAGTTTATGAAACAGCATCAGATTACATAGGCCTACAAAATGATCGGTCATAAAAACTTTTCTAAAAATATATGCTACATTTTTAGTTTCCTTGGGTTCTCACAGGCCTACAAAATTAACGGTCATAAAAACTTTTCTAAAAATGTATGCTACGTTTTTAGTTTCCTTGGGTTCTCACAGGCCTACAAAATTAACGGTCATAAAAACTTTTCTAAAAATGTATGCTACGTTTTTAGTTTCCTGGGGTTCTCCAGGCCTACAAAATTAACGGTCATAAAAACTTTTCTAAAAATGTATGCTACAATTTTAGTTTCCTTGGGTTCTCACAGGCCTACAAAATTAACGATCATAAAAACTTTTCTAAAAATGTATGCTACGTTTTCAGTTTCCTTGGGTTCTCACAGGGCTACAAAATCAACGGTCATAAAAACTTTTCTAAAAATGTATGCTACATTTTTAGTTTCCTTGGGTTCTCACAGGCTTATAAAATTAACGGTCATAAAAACTTTTCTAAAAATGTATGCTACATTTTTAGTTTCCTTGGGTTCTCACAGGCCTACAAAATTAACGGTCATAAAAACTTTTCTAAAAATGTATGCTACGTTTTTAGTTTCCTTGGGTTCTCATAGGCCTACAAAATTAACGGTCATAAAAACTTTTCTAAAAATGTATGCTACGTTTTTAGTTTCCTGGGGTTCTCACAGGCCTACAAAATTAACGGTCATAAAAACTTTTCTAAAAATGTATGCTACGTTTTTAGTTTCCTGGGGTTCTCACAGGCCTTACAAAATTAACGGTCATAAAAACTTTTCTAAAAATGTATGCTACATTTTTAGTTTCCTTGGGTTCTCACAGGCCTACAAAATTAACGGTCATAAAAACTTTTCTAAAAATGTATGCTACGTTTTTAGTTTCCTTGGGTTCTCATAGGCCTACAAAATTAACGGTCATAAAAACTTTTCTAAAAATGTATGCTACGTTTTTAGTTTCCTTGGGTTCTCATAGGCCTACAAAATTAACGGTCATAAAAACTTTTCTAAAAATGTATGCTACGTTTTTAGTTTCCTGGGGTTCTCACAGGCCTACAAAATTAACGATCATAAAAACTTTTCTAAAAATGTATGCTACGTTTTTAGTTTCCTTGGGTTCTCACAGGCCTACAAAATGATCGGTCATAAAAACGTTTCTAAAAATGTATGCTACGTTTTTAGTTTCCTTGGGTTCTCACAGGCCTACAAAATTAACGATCATAAAAACTTTTCTAAAAATGTATGCTACGTTTTTAGTTTCCTTGGGTTCTCACAGGCCTACAAAATGATCGGTCATAAAAACGTTTCTAAAAATGTATGCTACGTTTTTAGTTTCCTTGGGTTCTCACAGGCCTACAAAATTAACGATCATAAAAACTTTTCTAAAAATGTATGCTACGTTATTAGTTTCCTTGGGTTCTCACAGGCCTACAAAATTAACGGTCATAAAAACTTTTCTAAAAATGTATGCTACGTTATTAGTTTCCTTGGGTTCTCACAGGCCTACAAAATTAACGATCATAAAAACTTTTCTAAAAATGTATGCTACGTTTTTAGTTTCCTTGGGTTCTCACAGGCCTACAAAATTAACGATCATAAAAACTTTTCTAAAAATGTATGCTACGTTTTTAGTTTCCTTGGGTTCTCACAGGCCTACAAAATGATCGGTCATAAAAACGTTTCTAAAAATGTATGCTACGTTTTTAGTTTCCTTGGGTTCTCACAGGACTACAAAATTAACGATCATAAAAACTTTTCTAAAAATGTATGCTACGTTTTTAGTTTCCTTGGGTTCTCACAGGCCTACAAAATGATCGGTCATAAAAACGTTTCTAAAAATGTATGCTACGTTTTTACTTTCCTTGGGTTCTCACAGGCCTACAAAATTAACGATCATAAAAACTTTTCTAAAAATGTATGCTACGTTATTAGTTTCCTTGGGTTCTCACAGGCCTACAAAATTAACGATCATAAAAACTTTTCTAAAAATGTATGCTACGTTTTTAGTTTCCTTGGGTTCTCACAGGCCTACAAAATTAACGATCATAAAAACTTTTCTAAAAATGTATGCTACGTTATTAGTTTCCTTGGGTTCTCACAGGCCTACAAAATTAACGGTCATAAAAACTTTTCTAAAAATGTATGCTACGTTATTAGTTTCCTTGGGTTCTCACAGGCCTACAAAATTAACGATCATAAAAACTTTTCTAAAAATGTATGCTACGTTTTTAGTTTCCTTGGGTTCTCACAGGCCTACAAAATTAACGATCATAAAAACTTTTCTAAAAATGTATGCTACGTTTTTAGTTTCCTTGGGTTCTCACAGGCCTACAAAATGATCGGTCATAAAAACGTTTCTAAAAATGTATGCTACGTTTTTAGTTTCCTTGGGTTCTCACAGGCCTACAAAATTAACGATCATAAAAACTTTTCTAAAAATGTATGCTACGTTATTAGTTTCCTTGGGTTCTCACAGGCCTACAAAATTAACGATCATAAAAACTTTTCTAAAAATGTATGCTACGTTTTTAGTTTCCTTGGGTTCTCACAGGCCTACAAAATTAACGATCATAAAAACTTTTCTAAAAATGTATGCTACGTTTTTAGTTTCCTTGGGTTCTCACAGGCCTACAAAATGATCGGTCATAAAAACGTTTCTAAAAATGTATGCTACGTTTTTAGTTTCCTTGGGTTCTCACAGGCCTACAAAATTAACGATCATAAAAACTTTTCTAAAAATGTATGCTACGTTATTAGTTTCCTTGGGTTCTCACAGGCCTACAAAATTAACGGTCATAAAAACTTTTCTAAAAATGTATGCTACATTTTCAGTTTCCTGGGGTTCTGAACCCAAGACTGAGCTCAGACTGTCTGTATCACGTAGGCGGACCATTTTTACGCAACATGCTTTGACACTTTAGCAATGTGAATTTAATATGGAAAAGTGATGATGTAAAACACGTCCTGTAACAAATGAAGAGTCCACTGCAAGAATGATTGATGTCACTTTCTTGTCGAAAATGAACCAAGACTGTCAATGCATAGCTTAAGACATGTAGAATGTACATACAGAGTTATATGACATTAACACTGATTGTCATTGTGCAGTAATGATCGGAAAATCACAGTTAAGCTTTGAGCACTAAACATTTCAAACTTTCAATTGCTTTTCCTGCAAAATGTATTCCAAATGACATCCATCATTCTTGCAGTGGACTCTTCAAATATTAAAGGTATATTTTACAAAAAAAAAAAAACTACAGTATGTTTGAATTATTTTAATCGTACAACATAACACAGTAGAACGTTCAAACTAAACCACCAATGAAACAATAAATGAATTAAATGTCTTAGTTGCTGCAATGCAATGTACAATAAAGTGAATGTAAGACTTCTTGACAACACTTTCTGCATTAAATAAACTATTATTAATCAGTTGCCTTTATAAAATTAACTTTCCAAAGTAGCCATAACCATGGTGATACTGTAAACAAACAAATGAATAATTTCATAGCGATAAAGGTGTATTTGTACCTGTACTTTGGAATTGGTCCTAAAGTTTCAGAGTTAATTTGAACTTAGTTTTTTGCTTCCCTTGTAAAATTTCCTTCTTGGTAGTTAGCAAGTTTACACTCTAAGCCGGTGACATATAATGTTTTTGGTTCACGTCGTAACTCGTACAACAATAGTCGTAAAAATATTTTATTTTCATAAAAATATATTCCTTTCTAAATATGAGATTTGATGTGTCTATACTTTTTGTCCAAAATTCCTGATTCAATTTTAATTGCAATTAAACGTCACTTTTCAAAACGATGCACACATTTTATTGCATTTATGTAATTATTTACGTGCAAACATTCTTTAACTCAAAAATGATGTTCACTGCCGCCCTCACATAAGCCCGCCATTGGTCCCTATCCTGAGCAAGATTAATACAGTCTCTACCATCATATCCCACCTCATCAAATCCATTTAAATATTATCTTCCCATCTACGTCTCGGCATCTCCAAAGGTCTTTTGCCCTCTGGCCTCCTAACTAACACTCTATATGCATTTCTGGATTCGCCCATACGTGCTACATGCCCAGCCCATCTCAAACGTCTGGATTTAATGTTCCTAATTATGTCAGGTGACGGATACAATGCGTGCAGTTCTGCGTTGTGTAACTTTCTCCATTCTCCTGTAACTTCATCCCTCTTAGCCCCAAATATTTTCCTAAGAACCTTTTTCTCAAAAACCCTCAAACTCTGTTCCTCTCTCAAAGTGAGAGTCCAAGTTTCACAGCCATACAGGACAACCGGTAATATAACTGTTTTATAAATTCTAACTTTCAGATTTTTTTATTTTCAGACTAGACGACAAAAGCTTCTCAACTGAATAATAACAGGCATTTCCCATATTTATTCTGCGTTTAATTTCCTCCCGAGTGTCATTTATATTTCTTACTGTCGCTCGACGATATTTGAATTTTTCCACCTGTTCGAAGGATAAATCTCCAACTTTTATAGTTCCACTTCATACAATATTCTGATCACGAGACATAATCATATACTTAGTCTTTTTTATTTTTCCATTGCCAAATTAATTTAAGGAACACTTTCAAAGGTGTTAATGAGATCGTACTTCTTTTGTCCATCTCTCAGATTTTGAGTTGTATGAAAGCTACTCTTGTTACCTAGCAACTAAACTGACTTCACACGTTAACAGAAGAGGCTATAAACACAAGAATTGCAGGTTAGCGTTCTAAAACTGTCCACCCCACGGTGTTAAATCACGTTTCATTTCCACTCCTTCACTCACACAGCCTTGTTGTTAGACTTTATCTTGCGGGTATGTAAATTTACGCACTGTCAACGCGTGTGTGCGTGAGAATTAGTTCAGTGGGCCTCGTGAATGGTAATTAAGCGGGGTCGTATATCCCTCTCGCGCCCTCATTAGTTACCCGGCGATTATGACGCACAAAGACATGCGATGATGCGGAATACTGAGAAAGCGACCAGCTGCTGCACTGCTTCAAACGAATCTGCAGTTTTACAGTAAGGGGATCGGAGCTTTCGCACGTTATACCTTTCGGAGGAAGTGACGAAACAAAATTGACTTAAAATTAATGTCTGATTGATTCTTGATACACAGTGTATCTTTTTTGACTGCTAATTGTTTGTAAATTGAAGGAATTACATTAAATGGATGGATGGATGGATGGATGAATTAATTAATTAACGAATGAACGAATTAATGAATGAATTAATTAAAATTGAGTGAGTGAGTGAGTGAGTGAGTGAGTGAGTGAGTGAGTGAGTGAGTGAGTGAGTGAGTGAGTGATTTATTGATATTAGTTCACAAAAGTACAAACTTAATAATTTAAAAAATGATCTATTTCCTAAGCTAATTAATTTATCGCAAATCTCAATAATTTATTGGTTCAAACTTGCACTTACGCCTGGTTTTAGTGCATGTTTAAACCAATCGTAATAAGCATATTCATAGACATTCTTAGCGCGGGTTTCCGGTAGATGATCAGCGAACTAACGTTTTCGTATTTATAAACCAGTGTTAGCGATATGATATGCTATGAATCCTGTACAAGTAATCAGTCGATAGCCGGGGCTAGTTTAGCGCGGGCTAGCGAAATCTCTATGAATAGCACCCTAAGACTTTAAACCTCATTTATCTGCTCGAGTGAGTGAGTGAGTGAGTGAGTGAGTGAGTGAGTGAGTGAACGAACGAACGAATTAACGAATTAACTAATTAAGGAATGTGTGAGTGCGTGAATGAATGAACAAATTAACGAACGAATAAACAAATGAACGAACGAATGAACGAATTAACGAACGAATGAAGAAGTTAACGTACGAATGAAGGAATTAACGGACGAATAAAGGAATTAACGAGCGAATGAACGAATTAACGAACGAATGAAGAAGTTAACGTACGAATGAAGGAATTAACGGACGAATAAAGGAATTAACGAACGAATGAACGAATTAACGACCGAATGAAGAAGTTAACGTACGAATGAAGGAATTAACGGACGAATAAAGGAATTAACGAGCGAATGAACGAATTAACGAACGAATGAAGAAGTTAACGTACGAATGAAGGAATTAACGGACGAATAAAGGAATTAACGAGCGAATGAACGAATTAACGAACGAATGAAGAAGTTAACGTACGAATGAAGGAATTAACGGACGAATAAAGGAATTAACGAGCGAATGAACGAATTAACGAACGAATGAAGAAGTTAACGTACGAATGAAGGAATTAACGGACGAATAAAGGAATTAACGAGCGAATGAACGAATTAACGAACGAATGAAGAAGTTAACGTACGAATGAAGGAATTAACGGACGAATAAAGGAATTAACGAACGAATGAACGAATTAACGAACGAATGAAGAAGTTAACGTACGAATGAAGGAATTAACGGACGAATAAAGGAATTAACGAGCGAATGAACGAATTAACGAACGAATGAAGAAGTTAACGTACGAATGAAGGAATTAACGGACGAATAAAGGAATTAACGAACGAATGAACGAATTAACGAACGAATGAAGAAGTTAACGTAGGCCTACGAATGAAGGAATTAACGGACGAATAAAGGAATTAACGAGCGAATGAACGAATTAACGAACGAATGAAGAAGTTAACGTACGAATGAAGGAATTAACGGACGAATAAAGAAATTAACGAGCGAATGAACGAATTAACGAACGAATGGAGAAGTTAACGTACGAATGAAGGAATTAACGAGCGAATGAACGAATTAACGAACGAATGAAGAAGTTAACGTACGAATGAAGGAATTAACGAACGAATGAACGAACGAATTAACGTATGAATGAAGGAATTAACGTACGAATGAAGGAATTAACGTACGAATGAAGGAATTAACGTACGAATGAAGGAATTAACGGACGAATAAAGGAATTAACGTACGAATGAAGGAATTAACGTACGAATGAAGGAATTAACGAAGGAATGAACGAACGAATTAACGTATGAATGAGGAATTAACGTACGAATGAAGGGATTAACGTACGAATGAAGGAATTAACATACGAATGAAGGAATTAAAGGACGAATAAAGGAATTAACGTACGAATGAAGGAATTAACGTACGATTGAAGGAATTAACGTACGAATGAAGGAATTAACGTACGAATGAAGGAATTAACGTACGAATGAAGGAATTAACGTACGAATGAAGGAATTAACGGACGAATAAAGGAATTAACGGACGAATAAAGGAATTAACGAGCGAATGAACGAATTAACGAACGAATGAAGAAGTTAACGTACGAATGAAGGAATTAACGGACGAATAAAGGAATTAACGAACGAATGAACGAATTAACGAACGAATGAAGAAGTTAACGTACGAATGAAGGAATTAACGGACGAATAAAGGAATTAACGAGCGAATGAACGAATTAACGAACGAAAGAAGAAGTTAACGTACGAATGAAGGAATTAACGTACGAATGAAGGAATTAACGTACGAATGAAGGAATTAACGAACGAATGAACGAACGAATTAACGTATGAATGAGGAATTAACGTACGAATGAAGGAATTAACGTACGAATGAAGGAATTAACGTACGAATGAAGGAATTAACGGACGAATAAAGGAATTAACGTACGAATGAAGGAATTAACGTACGAATGAAGGAATTAACGTACGAATGAAGGAATTAACGTACGAATGAAGGAATTAACGTACGAATGAAGGAATTAACGTACGAATGAAGGAATTAACGTACGAATGAAGGAATTAACGTACGAATGAAGGAATTAACGTACGAATGAAGGAATTAACGTACGAATGAAGGAATTAACGTACGAATGAAGGAATTAACGTACGAATGAAGGAATTAACGTACGAATGAAGGAATTAACGTACGAATGAAGGAATTAACGGACGAATAAAGGAATTAACGGACGAATAAAGGAATTAACGAGCGAATGAACGAATTAACGAACGAATGAAGAAGTTAACGTACGAATGAAGGAATTAACGAACGAATAAAGGAATTAACGAGCGAATGAACGAATTAACGAACGAATGAAGAAGTTAACGTACGAATGAAGGAATTAACGAATGAATGAACGAACGAATTAACGTATGAATGAAGGAATTAACGTACGAATGAAGGAATTAACGTACGAATGAAGGAATTAACGGACGAATAAAGGAATTAACGTACGAATGAAGGAATTAACATACGAATGAAGGAATTAACGAACGAATGAACGAACGAATTAACGTATGAATGAGGAATTAACGTACGAATGAAGGAATTAACGTACGAATGAAGGAATTAACGAACGAATGAAGGAATTAACGTACGAATGAAGGAATTAACGTACGAATGAAGGAATTAACGTACGAATGAAGGAATTAACGTACGAATGAAGGAATGAAAAACGAACGAATGAAAGAATGGACGAATGAATTAGTTAACGAAATAAGAATTAATTAATATTTATTTATTAACTACAAAGGGACTTTTAGCCGGCGGCAGTTACAGGAAAAACAACGATAAGCTTATATAAGGATATACTGACAGAATAACCAAAGACATACAGAGTAGGAATAGAAACATGATAGCAACAGCAAACAATATAACGCATAAGAGAATATACAATCAAAAGCCTATAAAGAGATATGTCATATTACTATATACACTCTTCATTACTAGCATTTTCAAAATCCCCTGTACATTCTCTGATCACTACACATCAACTGCACTCCTTATCCAGTTACTAAAACTTACTGAAACGGCTGTGTAGTTCATTGTACTTACACTATAACTCATTAATCGATCTGTCTTATTCATTCATTCATTCATTCATCCATCCTTGCATTCATCCATACACCCGTCCATCCATCCATCCATCCATCCATCCATCCATCCATTTATTTATTTATTTGTTTATTTATTTATTTATTTATTTATTCATTCATTGTTTAAATGTAGTGAATAATTCTAGGTGCAATAAAAACTTTCAATTTGCTTATACTACATGTAAAACGCATTAAGCTATAATATTTCCTAATTATTATTAACAACAAACATTCTTGGGGTCAAAGAGATCCCGGGTAAGGAGTACGAAATTCTAGAGCAGCTAAGTTGCGTGTGTTACTACACCTAGTTTAAGCAATGTCATTGCTTGAAAGATTCTCGTGTTGCATACATTTAGGGAATTTTACATAAAAATGTTGTAACCTAGATTTCTTTATTAATTTATTTATTTATTTATTTACTTATTTACTTAGTTTATTTACTTAGTTTATTTACTTATTTATTTATTTATTTATTCATTCATTGTTTAAATGTAGTGAATAATTCTAGGTGCAATAAAAACTTTCAAATTTGCTTATACTACATGTAAAACGTATTTACTATAAAATATCCTAATTATTAACAACAAATATTTTTGGGGTCAAAAAAGACTCCAGATAAGTAGTGCGAAATTCTAGAGCAGCTAAGTTACGAGTGTTACTACGCCTAGTTTATCATCGCTTGAAAGATTCTCGTGTTGCATATATTTAGGGATTTTTACATAAAATTGTTGTAACCTAGATTTCTTTATTAATTAATTAATTTATTTATTTATTTATTTATTTACTTATTTACTTAGTTTATTTACTTATTTATTTATTTATTTATTTATTTATTCATTCATTCATTGTTTAAAGGTAGTGAATAATTCTAGGTGCAATAAAAACTTTCAAATTTGCTTATACTACATGTAAAACGTATTTACTATAAAATATCCTAATTATTAACAACAAATATTCTTGGGGTCAAAAAAGACTCCAGATAAGTAGTGCGAAATTCTAGAGCAGCTAAGTTACGAGTGTTACTACGCCTAGTTTATCATCGCTTGAAAGATTCTCGTGTTGCATATATTTAGGGATTTTTACATAAAATTGTTGCAATCTAACATATTCGAACCTAACAATCCATAGTCTACTGATTATAATTTAATACTTTTTTTGGACAGTGTTACCGAGCGGTTGGCGAAGTACGGTGTCGAATACAAAGATGTAGTCTACGTCAAAACGCTAGCAGAATGTCTTCACAATATGAACGTTGCAAAGACTAAAATTACGGTGAGATAAATGTCGTTTATATCACTCCTACAGTATCAGATAAGACCCAGCCTTCTTGTTCAATCATCGAGGATTACTACGTACCGCACAACTCTGGCATTTTATATTATTTCCCCAAGTATGTGAAAGGATGAAATGCGATAACAGCATTGCATGTAGCATGCGATAATAAAGTCACAACGGTTTTGTTCGCTACAACATTATGGTAGACATTTTTCAATCATTCGCTTTTAATGCATAGCTAGCTCAGTTTAAAATTAAAGTTAAGACCGCACGACCCAGTTCGAGCGATCCAATTAAGATTTTTTCGAGATAAATACGCCAAACTTTACCTCCAATATAGGATAAACATGTCATAACCTGTTCTAACAGTGCAGACGCAACGTACAGTTCGAAAACATGTACCTCATCATCGTACATCATTTTTCTGTTGACATATAAAACTTGGCGTATCGTAAATTTGTTTACGTCTGGGGTCACGAGGACGTTTGAGTGTTAGGTTTTATTTGCTCGTCATAGCAAAGATTTAGAGAAGCGCTGTATGTTAGACAAGCATCGTAAAAGTCACTGATTGTTGAAGAACAGGAGCTTCTGTGATAAACACGAGGACATTGGTTCGAATCTCTCAGAGCCAGTGTTTTATCTTTCGTTGATCATATAGGAATGGGATGGGTGTGGGAGAAAGGAGAGAATAACAGGAGGAATGTATGGCATAATGTTAAGATGCGTTTAATTGATATCCAGAGGCAAGAGATCGAGCTCCAATGTTCAGAAAAGTCCTCACTACATTTACAATCAGATCTCATGCTTAAGGGGGGGTGAGGTGTGACTACATAAATTCTTGTAACAAAGACAGCAGAGCAGGTTTAGCGTGGCTAAGATTGGGGACATGGAAGGGTAATAAAATTGTCAACGAAGAAGGGGAGCGTCTTTGTCCGCTTTGCAAAGAAAAGGATTCCTGTAAACATATTTTATTACTGTGTGTCGAATTGGAACATGTACGGATAAAATATTTACCAGCCTCGATGCTAAGTCAGAGTAGGAGTTCGCTTACATGCCTTGACCTCATGGGGAATAGAGAATGGGAACAAAAGACTGGATTGTTCCTCTTGAAGGCGAGAAAGATTAGAGCTGCAGCTGTTGAAGTTTGCGACGCGAACTGAGGAAGGGATAATAGTATCCACCCAACTGTACACTTTTTGGTCTTTTAGGTTAGGATGTATTATATAATGTGTTTTATTGTGCCATTTCCATTTTAATATGTGTGTTCCTTTAGAGAGTAGTTGGATGTAATCATAGGTGGTGGGGGGGGGGGGAAACCTACAAAGGAGGACTTGTCTCGGATACAAAGCACGTACGGTCAGAAGACCCGTGCATTGGATTTTAGACAAAATTATGATAATATAAAATTTGTATGTATAATATTAATCTATCTATCTATCTATCTATCTATCTATCTATCTATCTATCTATCTATCTATCTATCTATCTATCTACCTACCTACCTACCTACCTACCTACCTACCTACCTACCTACCTACCTATCTATCTATCTAGCTATCTATCTACCTATCTATCTACCTATCTATCTACCTATCTACCTACCTACCTATCTATCTACTTTTCGTTGACGGAAAAAGAAATTGCTCAAACTGCGTATATAATCACTGCATCCTGAGGCTTATTGTAATTATCACTCCTATTCTGTGAATGACTGAGTAGCAGAACGGCCTTGCTCTTGTACAAGTAGGTACAGCACGCCGCACAGTGAACTTTACCTGGGATATGATATGAATGATGATACAATATCTGAATTAATGATGGCGAAATGAGTCCGAGGTCCAATGCCGAAAGTTATCTAGCAATTCTGCTTCAAGTGGTTGAGGGAAAACCCCGGAAAAACCTTCGACTAAGTAACTTGTCGCAACCAGGATTCGAACCCGGGCCCGCTCGTTTCACGGTCAAACGTGCCAACCGTTTCTCCACAGCGGTGGACTGATGAAGCTTGGGGGCATTAATATTAATAACAAGAAAAATAAGTAGGCCTATCTAATTAAAAATAATATAGACAATAGAATTATCGCCCATTTCATTACTTAAATGTTCTTTGAATCCCCCCCAAGGGCCGCGGTCCCCCGGTTGACAATGACTGTTCTACTCTACATCTTAGACCAGTCATGTCAATTGATGCCCATAGCCTCAAGCGCGCGTTTTAGAGCTCAGGAGAGCCTGAGCGCTTTACAGCGGAAAGGAAAGTGACAGATAAAGAGGTGCTATATGCCGCTTGGTCGAGCTATATTCAGGGATGGCCAACACTGATTCAATGGATAAAGGGAAGAGAACTTATTAAAACTGTATCCATGTTAATTTTTATATTTGTCTGAGAAGAATAAGTGCATTATAAGAATGTAAATTTTAATTTTATTGCTCATTTTTCACAAGTATTTTTTTTATTCAAAAGAAATATTTTCTCAACTTTTTTTATACAATACAATAGACCTATTTATTTAGTAGCCTCACAGGTACTGAAACAATGTTTTCGTAAATCTAATATACCGTAAATACATATTACTGAAGATAGTGTATTACAGATTTTGAAAATATTCGCATGGAAAATGTTTTTAAGGAAATGAATTAACAAAGCAACTATTGTTATATCATAAGCAAAAGATATATGCCCATGTGTTGTAAAAACGTCAGCTCTATAGCTTCAGCAGGTTTCGAGAAAATAATTTAATATTCTGATGATAGGAAGTTGCTCACCTTAAAAGTATAATGCGATAAGTGTTTTGTTATGGAATATTAGTTACACTTAAAACATATACAGCACCTAGGTAACTTTGCTTTGTACTGTAATATTGTTTTGATTAGTTCATTGATTACTTTTATAAGGCTAAAGATACCACAATATCAATTCCAACTTATCATGTCATATTCGATCTCTCTCTCTCTCTCTTTTTTTTTATCACTTAATAATATGAATGATGTGTTTCATCCATTTAGTACAGTATAGTTGTAGTACTATGGAATTTATGTGAATATTCCTTCTTAACTCTTTACTATGTTATTAACGTTTAAAACACAAGTGCAATATTAAGAAATTGGTGTTAGTACTCTTGTTTTAGAGACAACACAGTTAATATCATACAGAAAGAAGCCATATAAAAATAACGACATAAAATTTCACGTTCCGTTTGAAGTTTGTGCACCACTGTTTTCTTAATCCAACAGGCTGCTTATTCCTCCTTCCATACTTAGCGCTTGATGCCCGCGCACGACGTCAAGGTCAGAAAAATGCGCTTGCTTTGACATCACTGTCGACGAACGGATCGCACTAGCTAGTACATAGCTTCATTTTGAGCCTCCATTGTCCCTCATTCACAGTTTAAGAAACAGACCATAAATTTCTAAAATTTGGGCAAAGCCCAAAATCTCTTTATCGTAGATGATTATGTGCGTTTAATGCGACAATATAGAAGGAAAAAGCCTCTGTTGTAAAGAAAATATCAGTCAGATTTTCTTAATATCAAAGGTATTGCAAAATACAGTCTTTTGGTGTGTAAACACACTACAGATGGTAACAAGGTCCAACTGATGAAAATTAAATGGCTGAGGTGCAAATCAGCTGAACCAATGAAAATTAAATTTCGTTATTCTTTAAATGAGCTAGAAGCAGTTTTTCCAAAATTTAGAAATGGAATAGTAGGCCCTGAGACAGCTATTGGAGATGGCTCACTAGCAGATTTTTGTTTAGACAAGATAAATGTAGAGGCACAGTGAGCCAACTCCAAGATTTTGAAATACGTGTAATTTCATAATGTTATAATTAGGGCAAAATATGTTTTTCCTTTTTATGTCATATACAGGGACATCATTTTATTTTTACTTCAATTTTTATTGTACCTGAGTTTTTGAATGTACTTCACTCCCACCCCTTCTACTAAGGAAGTTCCAACTCCACACAGAACCAAGACCGCAGATAGTAAGCAGTACTGAGTTACTGAGTATAGTACGTTCCAGAAATATGTTCGCGTTTTCCAGTGACGAAAGAGCTTTCAATATTGAATCATATTTTCGCACAGGTACTGTCCGTTTGCCTACGTCGCATCCCGATTTCCCCCACCTGCTTCTGCTCGCCCCTCTGTAATAGCTGGGCTGTCTTAGGTCTTTTCTGAAAACATTAATTTCTCTTAGGAATTGGAAGTTTACGTAATATTATACAGCTGTTTAATTTAACTTAAATAAAAGGGCCTCGTTAAGTAATTAACTGTCACGTGATTTCCTCCCTTTCTACAATCCTGCGGCATAACCACTTGGACGGACAGTAGATAGCATGTCTGAGTAATTTTATATTTTCGGGTCAGGCAGAAGTGAAGATTGCATTTACAGTACGTAGTGTAGGTACAGAGTTATTTCAACATGAGTTATTAGTACGAAGGACGAAACTGGCAATTGGAATTAGATGCAGTATTCTATAGTGCGATAATATGCACAGAAGAACTGAAGCCTGTATCGAAATGAACGGCCACCATTTTCAAAATTTTGTTTAAATATTCATATTATGATTATTTTTCAATTTAACTTCTTTCTCTATATTGTACGCTAATGTGCTGTAGACAGTATACACTGCATAATGAATACGTTCGCATGGATAACTCACTTCGCGAGTAAAAACACTTATTCTTAATACAGTACTGTACTCTGATTAAAGAAAAACCTAATGAAAATTATCAAACTCAAAATCGCGATATTTCATAGTTTACGTAAATGGATGAACTACTTTTCTTCCTTCCTATACCTAGTAGAGTGATTTGTGTTTTACGCCAATATCATCGAACTCCAGTCTTGGAGGGGGGAGCAAGCGGTGTTTCCGGTTCTCTAAAGGTATAGACAGGTTAATATTAAAAATGTTAGTAAAAATAAAATGTTGTCCCTGTATATATATATATATATATATATATATATATATATATAATTTCATCAAAACCTTTCTTATAATTAAATTCACAATTACTTATTAATATCCGTTCAATAAATTATTTTATGTATTTAACTTTACCTCAATTTTTCTTGGTTTCATGAAAATGGCACTTGGCCCACTATGGCTCTCAGCCATTCAATTGTTCTTTGACTCCCCCCAAGGGCCGCGGTCCCCCTGTTGAGAATTACTGTTGTACTCTGCATCTTAGGGGAAGGGACCGCACTAGAATAAAATGAGAAAATGTGGGCCACATCATCAAAAGATTGAGAAACACTTGGCTAGACCACCAAGAACGACGTGGTTATTTCAATCTTGTCAATACGAGCGGACAGAAAGACAGAGAGAAGCTAAAGAAAATGCCGCTTTGATACTTTTGAACACACCTGCAGCTGTTCAAAGCCAGGCGAAGGAAAATGGGACAATTTAAAAAACCCTTTTTCTACTATTTCCTCTGATCGCGATAACTTTTTGCATAACATGAATCTCAAACTGCCTTTCAAGTAAGAGGTCGATAAATTAATTAATCATGTTCTTGACACCGCTATTCTAAATATCAGCTCGACAAGAAAACTACGTTGGAAGGAAGGAAAGATCTTGGCATGCAATCCCAGCTTGGAGAAAGTTACACAGCATCAAAACGCGTGTTAGAGCAGGCCCAAAAAAGTTAGGACGGCGGGCGGTGGTTTCTAGGTAAGCATGACGAATAAGTTGGGGATATTCGACCACACCGGGAATGGGGTAACCGCAGTTTGATTGATCACCAAAACGTATAATCTGGACCTGTATTTACAACCCTGTAACTAAGGCCAACCTTGTCTACAGGCGCCTTGGAGATTTAATTTCCCACAACAACGCAACATCGATGCCATCAGGTACACGCCATGGGAAGGGTTACGCTAAAGAGGTTTTGCTTTCAAGGCAACATCACGATTTACTGTCACTTACACATTACTTCGAGACATTTCTTCCCATGGAATATAATGGAAAGGAAAACTGACGTTCTGCCACTGTTGAAATTACAGGCTGGCCATAAAGTCTAGGCATCCATTACTTGTGATTCACTTCTCCTCATCCCTATTTTCTTTTTTCTTTATTTTCTCGTCAATATTCTTCCCTTTCTTCCACAATTCTTTTCTTTCTCATTTTCTTCTGCCCGCCCCTTTGACTCACCTTCCTTATGATAATCCCCGTATAAGTGTGTTTCACGAATAGAGAGGATTGACGCACCATAATTTTATTATGAATGGAACAAGAATCTTGTCTTTAATTTTTAAGTGGTATGTTGTATTGTATTGTACTGCATTGCTATATACTACAATGCATAAATTTTTATAGCCTAATGAAAGTATGCTACTTTGTATTGTATATGTTTGTATAGTTTTGGCCAATGAATTGTATATGCTTTAAATTGAATAGTAATCTGTATAGCTCTATTGAAAAATTGTTTGTGTTTGTAATTTGAAGTAGTTTGCATGATATGTATGATCAATTTCTGTATATCACAACTGGTTGAATTATTTATGCCTTAAATTTAATTAACTTACTTTTTTTGTATTATACATATAGCTCAACTGATGAATGATCGTTTGCGTTTGTAAATTTAATAATCTGATTGGCTATGTATTGTATACTTTTAGTAGAGTCATCGATGTAGCTCAGTCGGCAGACTCGCTGGGCTGCTGATCCGGAGCTGCGTTCGGGGTTGGGTTGGATCCCCCTTTGGTCTTTGGTTTCTTCCGAGGTTTTCCACAGCCGTGGGACTGAAGCCGGATGGACTATGGCGAGTCCTTGGCATCAACCTCTTTGATTTGATTACCCCCCTTTGATTTGATTACTTGGTTGAGTTTTTCCGTGGTTTTCCCCAACCAAAAGACAAATGCCGGGTAATATTTTGGCGAATCCTCGGACCTCACCTCATCTCATTACAGCTCGCCAAAATATTGTAAAAATTGTACAAAATTCTAAAAATTTTAGAAAATTACTCAATTGTAAAACTATAAAAATTGGTAAAAATTGTACAGACGTGGACAAATTATTAGACAAAATTAATTATATCTGCAACAAAGCTGTATTTATCGGCAGAAATAATGAACAAAAATGTATTTTGCACATAAATAATGAACAGAAAATTGAGTCTTGAGGCTACTAATATTTTGTGAAAATTCCCATATTCTCTATTAACACGTTGATTTTGTCAGGGATGCTGGAAACCGAAGTTTGACACTTTCTTTGAATATTAACATCATTTGGCCAGATATCAGACAGTGCTTAAGTGAGTCCATGTTTTGTTGTAAGCCTCTTTTTGTTCACTTTCTTCTTCAGTATAGATCACAGATTTTCAATTTCGTTCATGTCCGGTCTTCTTGCAGGCCATGGGAGTACAGACTGTTGAATACCTTTTGCAGTATATAATTAAAACACCAGTAGTACCGATACAGCCTGACAAAATATACTTAACCATTGGAAAAATATAACAAAAGATGTAAACAATCATATTTACAACAATAGAGAGTCTGAATTATACTGACAGTTGATATGACGAATTATATTATGCTTCCAAGAAAACGTTTTAGTCTAATAATTTGTCCACGTCTGTAATTGTAATATTGTAAAATTTTGACTTGCTCCACATCTTAAAGATTCATTGCTCATGTAAGATCTATGGAATAAAATGAATGAATTAATGAACAAAGTAATATGCAGGATAAACATAGCGCACATCCGTCTGAGCTAGCTCGCGTTCGTGGGCGGTTCGTAAAATAAATATTTTGCACTAAAATACAATATAACAAAAATTCAATAAAATTACAAATGTAGTAATACAGTAATTATAAAAGAGGAATTATTAAGACTATTATACTTTTACTACTTCATACTACTTTTGACCAATAAAACGGTACGGAACGACGTGTTTCAACCAATCATGGCGCCTTATCCTACAATTTTTATCACCTCCATGTCATTTGTTTTTATCACTTCCCTAGCATTTGTTTTTATCACCTCCCTATCATGTTTTTGTTTGCCGACATTGTACTTTCAAGAATTGTACCTTTTAAAATGATTCATATTTATTTCATCATCTTTAATTAAAACTTTATATCATTTATCTTGTTTATACGAGTATTATTCAGGTTATGTTATAGATCTACTACATAAGATTACACATAGTAACGTATCAGAGATTGTTTAATATACGAGTATATTGACAATTGAAGTGGAATGCAACATTTGAATAAAAACCTGAATCAACAAAGCCTTCAATTTTTCGAAACAAGGTTAGGACTGTAAGTCTAATTCTGAAGGTTTTCGGCTTTAAAATTTATGTTAATCTATGTATATTTCAAAGTGGTGCAATCCCGACGTTAAAACAGTACAAATATTTTCATCAACAAAATTATAACTATGGAAATGCAAGAAGTGACAAATGAAAAATCCTAATGTTTATTCGGTACAGTGATATTTTTGTTTTTTCTATCTCAAATATTATAAACTTTATAACACTTCAAAGTTTGAAGTGACTTTTGACCAGCGGCGGATTATCAGGGGAGGCAAAGGAGGCCGTGCCTCCCCTAATATTTTACCAGAACACAATATGGCAGTAATAATTCCAGCTGAATTAAGATCACAAACGAGTTATAGCAAATGACGAACATTTTTCCTTTTATATTAATTTTACTATTCACTACGACTAAGATATAAGTTACGTAAAGTCGACCACATCCAGTTGGTGACGTCCGTTCGCTATACTGTAGATAGTACAAATAATTCGTACTGAATAATAACAGATAGTGCTGTAACTGTATAGTCGATATCTAGATCCTGCAGTGTCTATGCGAGAGCGGGAGAGAGGAGTCGGCTACATGACTCTACTCCCCGGTAACCATGACAACAGCAGTTCAACCAATAAGATAGCTGGTTAGAGGAGTGTTTAAACTTGACTAGAATGCGCGAGGGGAGCCGAATTTGGAGACATCCTACCCACCACTGACAACTGTACTTCTGTACTGCTTATAGTCACAGCTGGTTTCGGCTGTATTGGCAAGCTCTCTCTCTCTTTCTTCTTGATTTTAGAAAATTGAGTGACGTGTTATTAGTTTTCTCTCCCTGCGTAAAAGTTTTCTTTATGTTGTTAGATTTTTCTCTTGTTTACGGGCGTTCCTATTATTTTATTCTTTTGTGTTACGAGATGTATTTATTTATACAGTATTTTTAATATATCGAGAGTTTAGAAGTAAATGCAGATTTGTCTCTAGCTTCTTCTAGTAGTAGTTGTTCAGTATGTTGTGACTAATTGATCGGTTTGCGAAGAAAGAGGATCGTCGAGTTAATTTGCTGTAAAATTAGACTATGTAATAATAATGAGCAAGCCCCGGATTCTTAGATTCGAATCAATTTTGTTGTTATCTCGTTACTCTCGAAATATTGCTTTTCTTGTTCGTTTTACGTAGCAAAGAGTAACATTCTTAAATTCAATATGTCCTAAAAAGACCTAATTCGTAGGTAAGGAATTAAAGTGTCCTAAAGAGAGGCAATCTTTATCAAGCCGTTTTAATACAGGGACATCATTTTATTTTTACTAACATTTCTAATATTAACCTGGCTTTACCTATGGATCAACGATTACGAACCGGAATCACCCTTTTCTACCCCCTTCCACGACTGGAGTTCGATGATACTGGCGTAATATACAAACAAATCACTTTACTAGGTATAGGAGAGAAGAAAAGTAGTTCATCCATTTACCTAAACTAGGAAATATTGCGCTTTTGAGTTTGATCATTTTCATTAGGTTTTTGTTTAATCAAAATACAGTACTGTATTAACAATGAGTGTTTTTTAAATTGAAAAATAATCATAATATGGATATTTAAACACATTTTTGAAAATGGTGGCCGTTCATTTCGATACAGGCTTCAGTTCTAATGTGCATATTATCGCACTATAGATTACTGTACCTAATCCCAATTAACAGTTTCGTTCTTCGTGCGAGTAACTCATGTTAAATAATTCTGTACCTACTCTATAAAAGAGTACCTTACGTACTGTAAATTCAATCTTCACTTCTGCCCGATCCGAAAAGATAAATTTACTCAGACATGCTATCTACAGTCCGTCCAAGTGGTTACGTCGCAGCGTCGTAGAAAGGGAGGAAATCACGTGACAGTTAATTACTTAACGAAGCCCTTTTATTTAAGTTATTTTAAACAGTCGTATAACATTACGTAGACGTCCAATTCCTAACAGAAATTAATGTTCTCAGAAAAGAGCTAAGACAGCCCAGCCACTAGCTGGCGAATAAAAGCTGGTGGGGGAAACCGAGATACGACGTAGGCAAATGGAAAATGATGCAATATTGAAATCTCTTTCGTCACTGGAAAACGCGAACATATTTTTGGAACGTACTGTTTACTATGACCGTAAGGCTACTATGACTTTATATGCGGTCTTGTATCTGTGTGGAGGACGGTTGAACTTCATTAGTAGAAGCGGTGGGAGTGAAGTACATTCAACAACTCAGGTACAATAAAAATTGAAGTAAAAATAAAATGATGTCCCTGTATATTAACAGCATGTTGTTGTTTTTTTTTTGCCGTAAAATCATATAAATTCCTAAACATAAGATTTAAAATCCTAAAACATAAATTCGAAAACCTGATTTTAGTTTCTTAAAACCTATAAATTCTGCGCTTGGTAATGAGGTACGTCATAGGCCTTAT
The DNA here is from genome assembly GCF_040183065.1 of Periplaneta americana. NCBI lineage: Eukaryota > Metazoa > Arthropoda > Insecta > Blattodea > Blattidae > Periplaneta > Periplaneta americana. The sequence continues at coordinate 171,733,585 of NC_091122.1, forward strand.
ATGTTTATATTCTCATCAATCACTTCTTGGCCTCCTCAACTTTCAAACCCACCGTCCGCTACTGCTTTTGACTAATCTTATGTAGCCATGTGCCTGTACTCCAATTTGACATGAGAAAAAGTGGCAGAGAAGTCCAAGAATCATGGAAGATTACGCTCTGGTGAAACAAGTTCCTCTTTCCTCCCAAACATCACACGTAAAGTTCAGAAACTGAAACACTGCCCTCAAAGCCAAAACAGAGGCAGAAAGAACTCTATAAAACGGAACTAGATATTACAACTTGTGAGATCGATATGGAGATTTAACGGAATCCTTTGAATTCCAATTTCCCATTTGACTATTTCTCGTAAAAGTAGAAATAGACAAACAAAATAAAAATATACTTCAGTCCAGACTCTTTCTCACGATATTGAATCCGGCTAACTGGGTTACACCGCTCTGTATAATACAGCTCTCTTCTCTACGCCGAAAGACCTTATTACATTATTACTAACTGTTATATTGGGTCGAATGGATGAATGCTATCATCGTACGACGAAAACCGCCTTTGACTTTATATGGTCTTTTACCACTGGGAACTTTTAGTCTGTCTGTGTTGAGGCTGTTAACGAAATACTAAAAATTGATCCCAAGGGGGAAACTTCAAAATCTTTCCGTAACGAATGTATAAAGTTTGCTAGAAGAAGAATATAACCTTACAGAAAATTGACATTGCACATCCAAAGATCTTTTGCAATTGGAAATGTAATGTGGCAATACAATAATCATTGTGCATTTCAGTAAGTTAAGATTTGCAGTTATGGCAACTCTGCTATCACAGAAATCAAATATCAGCGAAAATAATACAGGGGTGAACAATTAGTATGGAATATTACTAATAAGTATAACTTACTTACTGGCTTTTAAGGAACCCGGAGGTTAATTGACGCCCTCACATAAGCCCGCCATAGGTCCCTATCCTGAGCAAGATTAATCCAGTCCCTATCATCATATCCCACCTCCCTGAAATCCATTTTAATGTTATCTTTCCATCTACGTCTCGGCCTCCCCAAAGATCTTTTTCCCTCCGACCTCCCAACTAACACTCTATATGTATTTCATAAGTATAACTTTATAATGTGAAAGTTTCTTAAGGGGATACTTCACTAAAAATGACAAATTTCTTCCTAATTATTTTTTCACCTAAATTTTGAAAGCATGTTTTCTATGTAAAGGACTAACAAATTCCAAGTGTTAAACTCCGAAATGTTTTTGGCTTTTGATTTTTCTATTTTTTTAGAAATATTTTCAAACCCAAGTTTTTAGTAGAAGATCTCAATTTTTAAGCTATCCTTTTTTTGGTTATATTCACAAGACATAGAGAAACATTTCTATGCATTCATTTTGTTAAATATCTCATTTATTCACTTTCAAAAAATTTTTTTTAATGTTGAAAATGTTAGTTTTTTATAATTCATGAAGAAAAAAATAATAAAATAAACTAGCAGAATTTCCTACAAAATAAATGCATAGAAACATGCAGCTACCTCATAAATACTTGCAGTAAAATTTCATTCAGGTTTATTAATATTTGATATAAAAAAGTTGATGTTGAATCAAGAAAAATAAACTTACGGAAAAATGGATTTGAAAGTAAAACGAATATCTATGTAACACATACTATTAAATTCCTCCTCCGCTAAATTCATCTAGTAACTCCAGACAACCAACTTTTTAATGTTGAAAATGTTAGTTTTTTATAATTCATGAAGAAAAAAATAATAAAATAAACTAGCAGAATTTCCTACAAAATAAATGCATAGAAACATGCAGCTACCTCATAAATACTTGCAGTAAAATTTCATTCAGATTTATTAATATTTGATATAAAAAAGTTGATGTTGAATCAAGAAAAATAAACTTACGGAAAAATGGATTTGAAAGTAAAACGAATATCTATGTAACACATACTATTAAATTCCTCCTCCGCTAAATTCATCTAGTAACTCCAGACAACCAACTTTAGAACAAAAAGTTGCTAGATTTGTAATCAGAAATTTGTAAAATAAGAATTCTTTGATAAAAAAAAAATAATTTTTACAGCTCTTTAAATCCACTCTTTCTTACAGACTTAATTAAAAGAAAAATATTAAACATATTTGTAATCATAATTGAACAAAATCCATTTCGAGAGTGAAAATATACCTTCTAAAGAAGTGAAATAACCAATAAAAATATTTGGAAAATTTTCACGATTTTCAGTGGAGTCTTCCCTTAAAAGTGTTAAATGATATATTTATTAGAAGCATGTAGTCTATTTCAAGAAATTATTCACAATAATATTTTCAAGATAAAGAATACAAGAAGAACAGTGTGTAAATGAGATATGAACACCTTCGACATTTCCTGAGGAACCCATATTAACTTACAAAGGAACTATTAATGAGCTCATGTCTAAACATCCCTACAAATTGCGCACACATTCTCTACAGAAGGCAGGCAACTACAAAAATTGTTTATGCAAACTAAGTGTAATTGTGTGAACTTTTACTTAGAATGTTGTATTAATAAACAATGGCGCATTATTGGACAGAGTAGTAGTCATCTTCCGCTAATCCTATTCTGTCACATGACTTGCGAAATAAGATTGTTCCCTCAAAACGCTGTGCTAGCTGAGGAGAACTAATCGCAAGGTCGGAACTACACAGCTCCGTCGATATAGGAGAAAACAAATGTTTACCTAATTAGATATAACACGCAGCGCAAGTCCCCTGCAAACGGCAAGCATAATGTTTAGGTAGAGCATGAAAGTCAAGGAATATTATGGACAGTAAAAATCTGAGAATGGGTATTTCAGAGTTGTTCATTCCTTATAAAACGCAAATCTGATACAACGTTAATATAAATTAATTTAATTTCCTGGAATATATCTATCTATAAAAGGGATAATAAATAAATAAACAAATAAATAAATAAATAAATAAATAAATAAAAAACAGAGAAATGAACAGCAAAATAAATAAAAGAGAAAGACAGAGAAATAAATAAATAAAATTAATATAACCTTAAACTCTCCAGCAATGTCTTTAATATTTGCGTCGTTTTCAAGGCGTTGAACAATATTTACTTTAGTTTACAATTCATTGTGTCTTTCAAATCAGTCGATTATTTAAATTTATTAAGATACTAGCCGTACCCGTGCGCTCCGCTGCACCCGTTAGAAATAAATATAAAGTAATTACATAATTAAAATAGGACGTTTGATCCAGGGAACATTCGTGTTTGATAGAAGGATAAATCGTTTAATATGTTACTTAATTTAAATTGCATCCAAATAATTAAAATACGATCATTTTGGTCCAGAGATACTCATTTGGTGCAATGACAATTCCTTTAACATGTTTCTTAATTTATATTACATGCAACCATAGTTTAATGAAGATTGACATCATTTAGATTTAATGTGTATATTTTATTTTACTTGTTATAGGTTTCCATTGAATTATGGTAATAACTTAATTTTAACCATTGTTTTCTACGTATTCAGTAAATGGCGCTTGGCCCACTGTGGTTCTGAACCCTTCAAATAACTTAAATTATATTATATAATATTACATATTATATTATATTATATTATATTATATTATATTATATTATATTATATTATATTATATTATATTATATTATACTATACTATATTATATTATATTATATTATATTATATTATATTATATTATATTATATCAGAAGTTACTGTAATAACATTAAAGCATTATGTCCATCTAGAGAAACTACACTTTCCAATGGTGAAATAATAATTAATTATACAAATCGGTTAATTTAGCTTCCGATATTACTTCATGCAAACACAGAAACATTCTCTGTAGGCTATCTTTCATAGCTTTCGATTGTTGCTGTCCGAGGCCCCTTATAGACGAAGTCATTTGTTTTTTAATTCATTACACGGCCTTAGATGACAGTTATTTTAATTTTAAAACTCATTTATCTCATTAAACATCAGTCCTATGAAAATTTTTCAAGGAATAAAACGTATCGCAAATTAGTTTTAAAGAAACGTTTGTTATGTAACATTTTTCACAAAAATCAATAAGAAGCGAGATATTTCGATTTATTTAATTCAGGACCCCTTATAACCCCCCCCCCCTTTTAAATAATGTATTTTGAATGCCATATAGCCTAAAATATAAGTTACAACGAACTTAATTTATATTCCAATTTTCATCGAAATCCGTTCAGCCATTATCGCGTGAAAAGGTAACAAACATACAGACAGACATACAAACAAAAATTTCAAAAAAGCGATTTTCGGTTTCAGGGTGGTTAATTATATATGTTAGGACCAATTATTTTTGGAAAATCGAAAATTACCAGAAAAATTTCGGCTACAGATTTATTATTAGTATAGATTCCAGTTTTTCAATCATATGACGTATCTAGTTTTAATATTCATTAATACTTATTAATACATTGATTATGTGTTAAAATATATAAAGTAAAATATTTGTATAAACATTTTCGCCTTTTGGGGCATGAAATTAATTGAAAATATTACTACCCAACAAAAAAAAATACGTAATCATAAAACTCATGAAGATGATGAAGGATGGGTAGAACAGAGAAAAATTCTCTCCGGCACCGGGATTCGAACCCGGGTTTTCAGCTCTACGTGCTCTACTAAGCCACACCGGATTGCAGTCCCGATGCCGGATTGAATCCTTCTCAGTTTAAGTTCTACTCTTAAGTGGCCTAACCTCATGTACTGTGTCACTAAGCCACACCGGATTCCAGTCCCGATGTCAGATTGAATCCTTCTCAGTTTAAGTTCTACCTCTCAGTTTCCCTTAAGTGGTCTACCCTCATGTACTGTGTCACAGAATATGTGAAGTGACACAATGTCCAACGCACTATGTACAGAGGTGCACTCATTACGAGTGACTGAGTGGCCGGTGTCCAACGGAATGAGCGCCGTCTTGAATTACTAATTGATTACTTACGCATATCATTCCGTCGGATCCCGGCCACTTAGTCACTTGTAATTAGTGCACCTCTGTACATAGTGCGTTGGACATTGTGTCACTTCACATATTCTGTGAAACAGTACATGAGGGTAGACCACTTAAGGGAAACTGAGAGGTAGAACTTAAACTGAGAAGGATTCAATCCGGCATCGGGACTGGAATCCGGTGTGGCTTAGTGGATAAAGCGTCAGCACGTAGAGCTGATAACCTGGGTTCGAGTCTTGGTGTGAGAGAATTTTTCTCTGTTTTACCCATCCTTCATCATATTCTAACGCAGAATTCATATACGGAAATATCATATGTACTTCGGTACATCATAGTAATCATGAAGATGAACTTACCGTTAACATATGAGGCGTTCAGAACTAAAGTGGATCAAGTCCATGGACGTAGTTTTGAGATTCTAGGACTTAAAGTCAACCTGATCTAGTGGATTATCTAATTTGACTAGCAATAATTTTATTGCTTCATTCTCAAATTCTAGATTTATAAAATATAAACTATTGTGATGTTAACTGAAGCAACGCTTTGGTGACTTGATCCACTATGGCTCAGAACATCGTGAACAAATAACAGATAAGAGCCAAAAGTGACTGGTGTCATCTACCGGCGAATACTTGGAATTAAGACTTGATCCATTAGTGTTCGGAAAAGATCCAACTTCAGATAATCATAAAATGAGTTAAACTCAATTTATGAAAATTTGTGACTTGATCCACTTTAGCTCTGAACGCCTCATATTAGGATTACCATTACTTTCATAGAATGACGTAACACAATTACTATATTTAATACTAAATAAACTGTATAATCAAAGCTGTGCCAAAGTGAAAACCGAGATCGAAGGACGACCATTCGGGCTCAAAAGAGGAGTGCGACAAGGAGACCCAATTTCCCCAAAATTATTCACAATTGTATTGGAAGACATTTTTCGCAAACTGAACTGGAACAGAAATTGTGGAATAAACATCAACGGCAGAAGACTAAATAATCTAAGGTTTGCTGATGACGTCGTATTGTTCGCCAAATCACCCAGAGAACTGCAGTCAATGCTCCAAGATTTATGCAACGCCAGCAGATCAGCAGGCCTCCTGATGAATATGACCAAGACACAAGTAATGTCGAACGGGCCGGAGTCACCCATAATAATTGATGGTGCAGAACTACAATACGTATCTGAATACGTATACCTAGGACAGCTAGTCTCCTTTCATCAGAAGACAGAGAAGGAAATAAAACGAAGGATTTCTCTCGCGTGGAAGGCATTCTGGAGTCTCAAGTTCATCGTACTGGAGGGAACACTCAGCAAGAAACTCAGAGTAGAAATATTCGAGACCTGCTTAACTCCTGTACTGTTATATGGGTGTCAGACATGGTCTCTTACTGCCAAACTTCGTAACAGTCTCCAAATATGCCAAAGAAAGATGCTGAGAAAGATACTAGGCTTATCACTGAGGGACAGAGTTCCAAACGAAGTGCTACAAAAGATGGCAGCAATTAAAGATCCAGCACTGCAAGCCACCAACACCAAATGGAAGTGGGGAGGCCATGTTGCACGACTTAGAGACGGAAGATGGACGCAGACAGTCACACTATGGGATCCCCGCATTGGCAAGAGATCACCCGGAAGACCAAGACGAAGATGGGCCGACCTCTTCAGTGAACGAGTAGGAAGCCATTGGTCAAGCAGAGCAAGACATAGGGAAGACTGGAAAAACATAAGAAGACAAGTGAACAGCGACTAAAACCAGTGCGACAGAAACAAGCGAACAATACCAAAGTGTGCAGAATGTGAACCAAGTGAACAATTCCACTCCTACGCGGAGTAGCTCACCGCGTGAGACAAATAGAGCTCTCCCTCTATAGGAGGAGGCCTTTGCCCATAACGGGATATTTTTAGGCTAATCATTTCATTTCACTATAATTGAAGTCAAATAGATATCGCATTGACAAGTGCCTGAAGATGCCCCAAAAGGCGAAAACGTTTGTACAAATATTTTACTTTACATATTTTAACACGTAATCAATGCATTAGGCAATGAACCTCTGGGTTACTTAATCGCCAGTAAGTAAGTAAGTAATCAATGCATTAGTAAGTGTTAATGAATATTAAAACTATATAAGCCATATGATTGAAAAGCTAGGATATGTTTTATAAATATTTACTATGTCAGAAATACTCAGTCGTGAACGTGTTTATGACATGATGCCTTACCGGTATGCGGGGGCTTGGATTCCCGTCATAGCAACAGACGACGTTGTACTGTTTTGCTGCTTTCTTTAGACTCAAACGCATTCTACTAAACAGGCGAAACAGTGCACTCGATTTATTAATAACTAGCCGTACCCGTGCGCTCCGCTGCACTTATTAGAAATAAATATAAAGTAATTACATAATTAAAATAGGACATTGGGTCCAGGGAACATTCGTGTTTGATAGAAGAATAAATCGTTTAATATGCTACTTAATTTAAACTGTATTTAAATAATTAAAATGCTATCATTTTGGTCCAGAGAGCTCTCATTTGGTGCAAATATAATTCGTTTAACATTTTTCTAAATTACTCTTGAATGCATTCTTTAATAAATCACTCCAAATTAATAGAGTTGATTGTAAAAATGTAACAATTCACGATCTCCTATGCACTAATGCTATAGAATGAATAAATTTGTTTTTCTTCCTACTAAAAAATTTAATATTTTGCACATAGCAGTTACGGAACAACGACACTATAATCTGAGGCGGCGGTGGAAATGTATTGTATTGTTATTTTAAAACTCTTGTATATCGTTAAATATCAGTCCTATCAAAATTTTGCCTGGGATAAAACTTATCGGAAATCCTTTTTAAAGAAACTTTTGTTATATAACATTTTTCACAAAAATCAATAATAAGCGAGATATTTCGGTTTATTTAATTCAGGCCCCCTTATAACCCCCCTTTTAAATAAAGTATTTTGAATGCTATATAGCCTAAAATCTAAGTTACAACGAACTTAATTTTTTATTCCAGTTTTCATCGAAATCCGTTCAGCCATTATCGCGTGAAAAGGTAACAAACATCCAGACAGACAAACAGACTTAAATATCAGTTCTATCAAAATTTTGCCTGGAATAAAACTTATCGGAAATCATTTTTAAAGAAACTTTTGTTATATAACATTTTTCACAGAAATCAATAATAAGCGAGATATTTCGGTTTATTTAATAAACCCCCACTTATAACCTCCCCTTTTAAATAAAGTATTTTGAATGCTATATAGCCTAAAATCTAAGTTACAACGAACTTAATTTTTTATTCCAGTTTTCATCGAAATCCGTTCAGCCATTATCGCGTGAAAAGGTAACAAACATCTAGACAGATAGACATACAAACAAAAATTTCAAAAAAGCGATTTTTGGTTTCAGGATGATTAATTATACATGTTAACACGAATAATTTTTGGAAAAGCGAAAATTACCAGAAAAATTTCGCTTACAGATTTATTATTAATATAGATGTCTTGCACAAACTTCAATTTTCCAATCTTGCAGTCAGTATTGGCTGCAATTTTTTTTTTTTTTTTTTTTTTTTTTGTATTTCTCTAACTGCTGTGGAAATATAATAATGTGCAAGATTTGAGGGGAGATTTCGATATGAGTTCATGAGCAGTTATCTTCTTAATATTCCCTTATGAGCAGATAATGGTAGTGCCTCGACTATCTGTTATTGCAGAAGTCTTCGCCACAGTTTTTCCCCTTAATAAAAATGCAAGAGGCTCTGCACATTGTCCACTTAAAAATACTGACGCAAGAGAAGCACTACAGTGTCGGGTTGAAAAGGCAGACTGAAAGGACTTGGGGTAAACCCCGGGAGAGGTTAAAATACAACCAAAGATCAATACGTGGAATTCTTTCCTCTTCAGAGCGTAACGGGGGGAGAACAGACGTGTGTCGATCGCTGACCGCTTTCAGCGAATCCCTCGCCATGGTCGCGAGATCGAATTAGCAACATTGAACCATTTGGAAGGATTATTCATGGTCAAATATTGCATCACGCGCTATGGGACCCTAACAACATTAACTTCAAAGCATTTGATAATGAAACGATATGCGCCCTTTGATCAATATTGTTCCGCTATATACAGGGGGAACTCAGCAACAGAAAAGAAGTTGAGCGTATGTTAAACATGCCTTCAGCACATCGTCGGTGGCTAGCCTCTTCGTCAAGGACATCGCTTTTATTTAACGACGTCCTAAGCTTCGAATGTATACAGTTTCGTACTTCACTATCCAGAGACTACCGGGCTAGGATAGAGATGTCGATAACACTTGCAAATCAGAAAGTCTTACTTTTATAAATTACCAGACGTTCAAATAAAATTGTTTCAGATTTATTTTCAATGAAGAATACCAGACATTTTGAAAGTTATTTGCTTCCACAAGAATGAAACATACTCCCTCTGAATGATTTTTTTTATGTTAATACTTTTTCTTCACCTTCAGTTTTTGAGTTCCAACGCGAAAACACAAGTAACAATGTCAGGACGATCAGTGGGTTTTTCATGTGGGAGTAAAGCAATAGCTATATCAGGTCACTGTGGATTGTAGGTGAAAATTAGAAAAGTCATGTTTGCTATGCTTTCGAACAATAGACATAGCATTTTGGTATAGCTGCTGTATGGAGAGCTTGAAATGTAGAGGGTAAAATCATTTTATTCTGCTAAGAGATCTTGCTGAAATGATCAGGAGATTACAAAATTTTGTAGGCTTCTTATTTTATCAGTAAGTAACAGATTTTGGTCTTTCCTTAGGAACTGCAATTTTTGCGCTCTCTCGAGATAATACTGAAGAGAATGACACATATAAATATCTACACCACACCGCCATTAAGTATATGAAAAAGACCCAACCCCACTTAATTAATAACTATAAAAATATTTTTAATAACAACATTATTACCTTACGTAAGTTTTGTAGTTTTATGTGTAACTAATAGCCGCCACTCAGTAAATTATATAAATGAAAATCTAATGTAAGTTATTCTCTACATCTACGTATATAACCCCAAGACATTTCACTTTCATATCATCAGTATAGCATTAATATGTATAATAAAATTAATGAAAAATAGTCACATCATGGCATTAACTATAATAAAATTTCATTTCTAATGATAATAATGTCATCAAACCACCTCTAGTTTGTAGATTTTAATATCCAATACACAGCTGTACCCAGAAAATTACACACCGCAGAATCAGACCTGTAAATTATTTTTAGTAAGTCTTGAAGTTTTTAATAACCAATTGAATTTGAACTCTAAATATGTCAGCAATCCTGCAGGTCATGGCCTTCGTGTAATAGCCTATTGTTTATTGTAGTGCGTTTTGTTTTATTCTGAAATGCAATGAGTTCTCAAAACTGACTAAAGATTGATTTTGGAAAATAGGAAAATAATGTAGGAAAATTGACATTTCACTTAAAACTACTATTTTTCTGAAAAACGTTGGGTTCCAAGCTTGGAAATGAGGAGTCAGTTATTAAAATCCGTACAGCCGTTTTCTCGTAATTTCCATTACTAGTTCAAATTACATATATATATAGAGAGTGTTTAAAAAATACGGGGCATAATTTCAGGTATGCATTTCCCACATGTAGACAATCAAAATAGTTCATTACAACATGTGTCCGGAAAAGCTTCATTTCCGAGTTATAGCCTTCAAAACATTAAAAATTCACCGGAACGTTTTTCTTTCCGCAGGTCGTTGTCATTACAGAAGATGTTCAAAATGTCCACCTCCTGCTTGAATACAGACCTCACATCGATGTCTCATTGACCTGCGAACACGATCCCAAACTCCAGGAGTATTGCGTATGACCTCAGAACATGCCACAATTCGATTCCGAAGGGATTCAAAATCAGGCACCGGAGACGAATAAACCAATGATTTTAAATGGATGGCCCCACAAGTAGAAATCGAGAGGGTTCAGATCAGGTGAGGGTGGATGCCAAGCAATTGGGCCACCCTTCCTATCCATCGATCAGGAAACCTTCGATCCAAGTACCGGCGAGCCGTACGACTGAAGTGTGCAGGAGCGCCATCATGCAAGAAGTGAATGTGTTGACGATTGATCAGTGGAGTGTCTTCTAAAACATGAGGTATGGCGTTTTCCAGGAAGTTTGTGTACGCCTGCCCCGTAAGTCTGTTTACAAGTACATGGGGTCCAACTAATCCATCACCAATGATACCGGCCCACATGTTGAGGGAGAACCGCACCTGGTGATGAGATGTGAACTGTGCTTCATCTGTAAATAATACTAAGGCAGGAAAGTTCGGATTTACACCACACTGCTGCAAGAAACACTGACAGAACCTAACTCGTGCAGGGTAATCTGCTGGTGACAGGGCCTGTACACGTTGCAAATGATAAGGATACAATTGATACGTACTCTTTCAACAGTCTCCAGACAGTCGTATGAGGAACATTGACTTGCAACGCTACCCTTCGTGTGCTGATAGAAGGAGTCATGTTCACAGCCTCCAGAATCTCCTCCTGTACTTCTGGAGTTGTAGATCTTGGTCGTCCCCTTCCCAAACCAGGAGAGTTAAATTTTCCATACTCGCACAGACGGTAATGGAGACGTACAAATGTCTTCCGATCTGGACATTGTCGCTGTGGGTACCTCTCCTGGTACAAACGACGAGCCAGCGCAGCATTGCCGTCCGCCTTACCGTACATGAAGTGTATCTCTGCCAGCTCTTGATTTGAATACATGTCGCACAGTCTAACGCCTACACAACACTGAATGTAACCTTCGCCTCGGAATGAACTGTCAGAGTGCCCTCTTAATGTCTCCTTTGACGGCAACGACCTGCGGAAAGAAAAACGTTCCAGTGAATTTCAATGTTGTGAAGGCCATAACTCGGAAATAAAGCATTTCCGGACACATGTTGTAATGAACTATTTTGATTGTCTACTTGTGAGAAATACATACCTGAAATTATGCCCCGTATTTTTGAAACACCCTGTATATATATATATATATATATATATATATATATATATATATATATATATATATATATATATATGTGTGTGTGTGTTTTATGTTGCATCACAGAATGAAAATCGGATGGGCACTTCATCGTCAGTTTCTTGGCCAAAATCAAGACTTTGTTTTATAAAATATAAATGATGAAACTTGCTTCACGTATAATTTCCATGTTTTCCCTCGAATTTTGTAGATTTTCTCCTAATATATTCATGTTATCCGCATAAACAAGCAGCTGATGTAACCCGTTCAATATTACTATTAATATAAATATCAGTATTATATTTATATAAAGATCAATATTATATTATACTAGTGGCTTGTGCAGCAATTGCTGCAAACTAAGTTCATTAAAAGTTCAAATAAAAATTGTTCAGATTTTTTTTTCAATGAAGAATATCAGACATTTTGATAGTTATTTGCTTCCATAATAGTAAAACATACTCCCTCTGAATGTTTTTTTTCTTTTTGCCAAATACTTTTCCTTGAACCTATCCGTCTTCAGTTCTTGAGTTTCAATGCGAAATCGCTAGTAACAATGTCAGGGTGATCAGTGGGTTTTTCATGTGGGAGTAATGCAGTAGTTATTTCAGGTCATTGCGGATTGTATGTGAAAGTTAAGAAAATGTAAGGTTTATCATGCTTTGAACAAAAGACTTAGCATCTTGGTATAGCTGCTGCATGTTTCGTGAACTACCCTGAAATGTAGAGAGCAGAATCATTTTTCCCACTAAGAAATCTTGCTTAGGTGATCAAGAGACTACAAAATCTTGTAGGCCTCTTCTTTTATCAATAAGTAATACCTTTTGGTCTTTTCTCATGAATTGTAATTTTTGCGCTTCTTCCAGACAATACTGACCTATCAAATACTTCTGGATTAATTTGTGTAACAATGAACGTTATTTCGTATATTTTCTGTAATATAGGCTGTTGTGAGGAATTTATTGCTGAGATGTGGAAAATAAGGCGAATGATATGTCAGTGTTGTAGAATCTTATATGCGCCTTAAATAAAATTGTCCATCGTAAATCGTTAGCAGCTTCAGTGTTTCATTCCTTGCTGGTTGCGGGAAATAAACTTACTCATCACGGTAGCAAGAAGTGAAATGGCATGCTATTTTCCCTACAACAAAATATGCTTGGCAGCGATCACAAATCTAATCAATTAAACCAAAGAAATATGAAATTAATTTTGATGTAGTTTAAAGACGCAGCTAAAATAGGAAGCATGACTCAATTACTATCAAGGAAAGTTAGAGAATCAGACATATAAATATCTATATCACACTGCCATTACATATATGCAAAGGACCCACACCACTTGATTAATAATTGTAAAAGTATTTCATTTTTAATAACAATATTGTTACCTTACGTAAGTTTTATAGTTTTCAGATAGCCGTTACTCAGTAAATTATAGAAATGAAGATCTAATAAAAAATATTCTTTCTCTACGTCTACTTACATAAAGCCCCGAAAGGTTTCACTTTCATATATCAGTATAGCATTATGTGTTGCATTAACTATAATAATATTTCATTTTTAATGGTAATAATGTCATCAAACATTCTTAAGTTGTGTAGTTCTTAATATCCAATACACAGCTATACTCGGAAAACTACAGACCAGAGAATCAGACCTGTAAATTGTTCTTTATACGTTATCAAAAAATTGCACAAATGAAGATCGACATATTGGCATTATGATGGGAAAGAATCTAGGCCGTCTGAACTCCATGTCAGCAATCCTGTAGGTCATGGCCTTCGTGTAATAGCCTATTGTTTATTGTAGTGTGTGTTTCGTTTTATTCTGAAATGCAACACGGCCGACTTGATGCTCGCTTCGCTTAAGGAAGCGAACATCAAGTCGGTCGTGAATGCAATTAATTAGTTCTCAAAACTGACGAAAGATGGATTTTGGAAAAAAAAGAAAAATGATGTAGGAAAATTGACATTTCACTGAAAACTACTACTTTTCCGAAAAACTTTGGGTTCCAAGCATCAAAATGAGGGGTCATTTATTAAAATCCGTTCAGCCGTTTTCCCGTAATTTCCATTACCAGTTCAAATTATATATATATATATATATATATATATATATATATATATATATATATTAAACCTACTATATTTCCAAGTAATAACGACAATTTATGGTTCATTGTAATGCCAGAATAGGTATATTGTAAGTTTAATCCACATACGTTAAATGTCTTCACACTTCAATATGTAGACTAATAAAATTTGTATATTCTGTCAATTTGTAATCATTATATTTAATGAAAAAGATGACCACAATTTTCTTCCAACGTTAAATATAACGAAAACATTTCTATGCAATGTTTTCTTATTATTTGAAACTATTGGATTGGTGCATACGTTCGTAGCGTTTTTCTGTACTTTCATTTCTTTAATAGTACTATAGTGACATAGCTACCATAGCAACGAAAACCGCTACTAATTTATGCACCAACCCAATAATTTTTATTTTTAAATGTAAACTGTCCACATCTGTACTGTGAGTCACATCACAAGTTCAACATTCTCCAACTAGTGTCTTTAAGATATTCGTTATACAATTCAACATAAAATTAATTTATTTATTTCAGTAAAATGATAACATTAAAATTATTAAATAATAAATGACAACTTTCGAAGTTAATAGCCCATCATAATGAAATGAATGGGTATATAATTTTGTGCGAGATCGTGCGTATTTGCTTGGTTTCCGCACAAAACCAATCCTCGGAAAGTCTAAAATTCCACATTCAGTATTCCCAACCTAACACACATAACAATTTCCCTCTTCTTACTGCTTAAGTGACATATTGATTTTACTGCTTTAGGCTTTTAACATATTATTTTTAGAGACGTTCAATATAGTGATAATTATAAATTGGAAACTTAGTCTACCACTGCAATTTCACCTAAATTGCACTGTTAATTATTGTTTTTAAATATTTGCAAAAATTAAGTAAACTCTACAACTCCACTAAAGTTACGGCATTCGTGATGCAAGTAACATTAAGGAAGCCGTGAAAAAATCAACAAGATTCCAGACTCATCATAGACTGGGGGAAAAAAAAGACAGACGTAGGCCTATATCACGGCCTGCTGGAGTATAATAAACACAGAAAACATTTTAAAGCAACAATGTTGAAGATAGATATTTTTGTTTTGCAAATTTGCCGTCATTGAACAGAAACCAAGGTGGAGATTTCATTGCAACTAATTAGAAATTCCTCTTTCAGGTATGTAATAAACGATCTTCGCACAAAATAACGTACGATACACGAGCGGTATGTTTGTTTTCATGTTCGAGGAAATTAAAAAAGCTCAACTACGTTTCGCTTTTTCAAACTTTTCCTCTTACATGAAAAATTCAACATACCGCTCTTGTAACGCATATTACTATTGTCTCGTATATACATGACTCGACATTCATGATAAAGTTCATAACATTTCGAACACACACTTTTTATGTTAATACTGGGTGTTCAGTTCAAAATGTGTCTTGGCTCGCTGTATGCTGTCGTGTGGCTAGCTGATGAGCCTAGAGAATTCAATCTTCCTACACTTCCGCAGCTCAGGTGTATAATCTAAGAGGCAGAGAAGTTGGCTAGCAAGTACGGCGTTCATTCTGAAGAGTACGTACCGATACGTACGGTAACGCCGGCAGTGGCAGGAATGTGAACTGTTTGGAAATACGTACTGTCGGGATATGGGGAGAGGGTTAAGACGATTACTTATGTATTTGTTGACATTAACTTCGACGGTCAACATGGACACCGAGCATTTGATTTGTGTTGTGGAATGTTACCGTACGCAACCGATGATAACAAATACCCTGCGTACGACTTGCCGGCGCAAAACACAGTTCGAAAGAGGTTATGGTAGCACACAGACCGTACAGACCGCCATCTGTTGCTACGACGTTCAAGTTATACCGTACACGTTCTCAAGTTCAGATTGAGGAACGCCTTAAATAATAGGCAACTTCTCTAACATATAAGCTGAAACTCGCTTCAAATCGGTGACCCAACAACAGTGACGTCATGACACACTTTGAAATGAACACCCAGTATAGTATAATGAAACATACTATAATAAAGTGAAGTACATTACATTTCAAAATGGTAACGTTATGTCATCCTTTCAGATAGACCTACCCTACTGAATAGAACAACAGTGTAAAGGTCGAGAACGTTTCAGGAATAGAACAAATGATCGTCAAGAAGTGAATTCAAGGTGGGAGGGCAGGCATGTCAACTGCAGACACCGTTTCCCGTACAGACACCACGAAACTCGGCTTGACTGGGCAAACAAGCGAAGTGCTCCAAGTATCGCATGCATTTCAATAATGCTAAGGACGGCCACTTTTTGTTTCGATTTTCTGCATCATCTGGCTCGAGTTAGGGGATTTCTCGGAAGACCTTCATCGTAAAGGACATATAACATAAGTTATAGATCACTTATCTTTTAGATCAATGCAAGAACTCGGACAAAATGTGACAGATTAGCCTACAGACGAAAGTTCACACAGTAACTTCAATAATCCGCTCAATGATTAAGATACAAACTAAATTCCTCCTAAATTTATACTTTGTGGCCTCTTAAAGGCAATAACTTCTCGAAAAAATTAAGTTTAAACTTGGCATCGTATTTGTATTTCCTTCCGTCATATTGCATATGTGAAACTCGCTTTCAAAATTAAGACATTGCTAAGAAAGAAAAGAAGGAAGAAACCAGGAAAAAGGAAAGAAAGAAGATGAAAGATGAAGGAAAAGAAGAGAGAGGCGAAGGGAGAAAAAAGTAAAGGGATAAGGAAGAGATAAGAAAAAGGAAATATTGAAGTAAAAAAAGACAAAATGCTGCAGTGAAACCAAAGGTTTTGGTATAACTACAGAATGGTTCATTTATCTTGCTCATCCAAAATAAATATTTTTGCATGACAATGTGTTTCCTCCTCGTTACAGCGAACGACCGCAACAATTGAAGGTTGATTTTACTGAATTCAGAGTTGCCAACCTAGGTAAGTATGTTTAAATATTATAAATAACTGCTCTAGAGTTTTAATTGAAAACCACTGCCTTCTATGTATGCTACAATCCTAGAATGCATGTAAAATTCATATGCAAAACGCAGTGTTAATTAATATACATTATACAAAAAATCACTGCATTTCAAATGTACTGAACTTTGTTTAAGGGGTTAGGTACAGCTTAAAGCAGTAAAATTTTTGGAAATAGTCAACATATTTTCCCCTCCATTACTCTATCTTGGACAATAATGAAAATTGGTATGAATAAAACACTGTCCTTCTGCTATATGAAAAAATTTACGATTTAAAAAAAAGTTATTTTATTTATATATATATATATTTTTTTTTTTTTTTTTCAAAATTAAAAATGTTGGCAGTTCACGGTGCAGTGATGAAGTCTTTCCATCATAACTTAAAAACTTGTTAACTTTTTCATGTTCTCTCTCTTTTATTTTTGTTGAAACTCATGTTTACAATATCATGCTCTTTCAACTACATTTCTTAATAAATAATATTTTTTTTATTACTATTTGTAATATAAAATACTAGTATCTGACCATTTTTTTAAATGAATTTATTTTTTGTCAGACAATCTATCAAAGGTAGAAAGTGATTTTACATCGTATTGTAGGTATGACATGCATAAATACACACAAAAAATTTCATCACAGAATGTTGGATAGTTTTTGAGTTATGTGGGAAACGCTTCATCACTGCACAGTGAACTGAATTTTGAAAAAAAGAAAATGTAAATAATTTTTTTAAATCGTAAAAATATTACAAAGGCAATAAATATGTAACTATTATAAAAGTTTACATATAAAGTATATAGTGTTAGAAATATTTATTTGGTGATCATTTTGTATATACGTTTTATTACCATTTCTTTACATACGATTAAAGAGTAATGGAACGGAGAAAAATTCTCTCCGGCGCCGGGATTTGAACCCGGGTTTTCAGCTCTACGTGCTGATGCTTTATCCACTAAGCCACACCGGATACAACCCCGACGTCGGACAGAATTGTATCTGATTGAGTTCCAACTCTTGGGTTCCCTCTAGTGGCCGCCCTCTGCACTACGTCACAGATGTCTATGAACATAGGACCGAAGTCCACACATGTGCTGAGGTGCACTCGTTAAGAGAGACTAGTTGGCCGGGATCCGACGGAATAAGCGCCGTCTTAAATCACTTCGTGATTTACGCATATCATATATTATTTCAATGTACCGAAGTACATATGATATTTCCATGCAGATATTCTGCGTCATCATACGATGAAAGAGTAATGGAACGGAGAAAAATTCTCTCCGGCGCCGGGAGTTTTTACCTTGTCTCATTTGCAATTAATATAGACACTGTGACCGATAATTATAATTTTATTAAGTTGGTGACTTTACAAAAGATGCAGATAATAGCGAGAATAAACTGACAGCTTATGCTTATATAAAAACCTATAAATATGTAAAGCTGGGACACACAAGTTGAAATTCAAAGACGCTGAATATTACCACTCACTGAACGATAAAAAAAAAAGTTTGTAATTTCATGTACGGTACTTATATTATTTGCTGGTTACGTTGCTAGGAAACGAAATATATGTTCATGCTCGACCATGCCGAAATGTAGTAATTATACACCTGGTAGCAGCCCTTTAATAGACCTCATTAAAGTACACTTATTCATTAAAGTTCAAGTGTTCCACCAATCAGAAAATACCATTGTAGCAATATGAAAGCGCTAGTATCGATTATTCTCGGATATGCAATCGAAAGACAACTTTCTGTTACTATACTAATTAGCGTTAATTGTAAATAATATTCAAATAAATTCAATTTGTCATCTCGTTTTTCAATTTCTAATTCAATTTCAAGGTTATATCAAGATTAATGTTTATTTTACTCTCTAGAGTTATATCAAGGTCAATTACATTGGCTTCTCGGAAAAATCAATACTTTCGCGTCTGCGCACATCTCACAATTTACGAGGTATTGGACAAGGTCAGTTCCGCTCCTCAGTCAGATAAGAATGACATGAATACTTATGAATAATTTCAAGTTAGAAATATGGTCGAGTATAAAAAGTCGTATGAAACTTGACTATAATGGTAATTAAGACGCTCGTATGAAAATTATGAAACGAGCGCAAGCGAGTTTCATAAACATACTCGCGTCTTAATTACTACCATTATAGGCTCGTTGCATAATGTACTTACTGATCATTTTAAAATTTACATAATATAAAATGTATTATCCGAGATAAAATGCAAAATACTTTCAATAGCCTGAAATATGTAGGTCAGAAAGGTCAGAAATATTATAACTGGAAAGACGTCGAGTTTCTAAGAACTGTTTTGAAATCAAAGTCGATTCATAACGACTCTGTTATTTCAACATTCAAACTGTTGTAGACGTAAATACACACAGAAAAATCTGATAGTGTTCTCGGAACACAGCTAAATAAATACGACAAACTTTTTTATGTATATGACATCATTGAGAGTTTTATGTCCTACAGAAAAGGTTAGAAACCACGGAATTTCATTACGCAAACAGACCACAATCACATAACAGTTCGCAAGTCATAATTCTTATCAACTCTGTGTTACTTTATCCCAATAAATCCCAGTCGTAAGCTTGATGCAGCAAAGCTGAAACGTGACCCTATTGAGCTGGATATTAATAACAATTCTAACGGTATTAGTTTTAATCTTGTTTTATGAGTAGCTTGAATAATATGAGATATATGTTAAAATCTCTATTCGTACTTCATGACTTGGAAACTAATGTCTGCATACGGAGGTTGGGAATTTATGCAAGATTTATTATTTGTACTCGGTGTCTCCTGATACACATTTACTAGATACGGCGCGGAATCTTACAAGAGGGAAGGGAGAGGAAGATGTAACGCAGTGCAAACACAGAGTTTGTAACCTACGCTTCAATCTGGCGAAATAAATTACTTCATGCAAGGTTTTCATGCATATTCACGTCAGAATCCCTCGAGACGTGTTAAGAATTAATCTGTGACAACATTTAGATGGAAAAAAAAGTTGACATCATGTAATCACAAGAAAGTAGAATATGTAATACATTCTCATAAATTTTGTATCATGTCACGTGAAATACAAAGTTGTTATAAAATGTGCATGTTATACTGTATTACGTCACCATTTTTTTTATTTCAAATATACAGAATAAAGAAATATAATTACAAAACAAACAAAGAGAAATACAAATAAAATAATACAAGCAATATAAAAAGAAGATACAGTAGTAGTAACAAAATTTGAGACCGAATGAGCAGCGCTCGTGCTCGGTCGCAGTTCAGATATAATATTAAAATAAAAAATAATAATATAAATAAATAAGTAAAATAAAATAGGAACTAAAATATAATTAGAGCGGCAATGGAATTATATAATATAATATTAACACTAGAGAAGAATAATATCGCACGTGAAAAGTAGGACTAATATATATTTCAAAATTATAGAATACAAATATAATATACTTACTTACTTACAAATGGCTTTTAAGGAACCCGAAGGTTCATTGCCGCCCTCACATAAGCCCGCCAGCGGTCCCTATCCTGTGCAAGATTAATCCAGTCTCTATCATCATACCCCACCTCCCTCAAATCCATTTTAATATTATCCTCCCATCTACGTCTCGGCCTCCCTAAAGGTCTTTTTCCCTCCGGTCTCCCAACTAACACTCTATATGCATTTCTGGATTCGCCCATACATGCTACATGCCCTGCCCATCTCAAACGTCTGGATTTAATGTTCCTAATTATGTCAGGTGAAGAATACAATGCGTGCAGTTCTGTGTTGTGTAACTTTCTCCATTCTCCTGTAACTTCATCCCGCTTAGCCCCAAATATTTTCCTTAGCACCTTATTCTCAAACACCCTGAACCTATGTCCTCTCTCAGAGTGAGAGTCCAACTTTCACAACCATACAGAACAACCGGTAATATAACTGTTTTATAAATTCTAACTTTCAGATTTTTGGACAGCAGACTGGATGATAAGAGCTTCTCAACCGAATAATAACACGCATTTCCCATATTTATTCTGCGTTTAATTTCCTCCCGAGTGTCATTTATATTTGTTACTGTTGCTCCAAGATATTTGAATTTTTCCACCTCTTCGAAGGATAAATCTCCAATTTTTATATTTCCATTTCGTACAATATTCTGGTCACGAGACATAATCATATACTTTGTCTTTTCGGGATTTACTTCCAAACCAATCGCTCTACTTGCTTCAAGTAAAATTTCCGTGTTGTCCCTAATCTTTTGTGTATTTTCTCCTAACATATTCACGTCATATACAAATATAATATAGGTTGATTAATTCATACACATAGGCTATAAATTTATTTAATCAAATTGAAGATATTAACATGTTTCTAATTTTCTTGCTATATGTTAGTGGGTTACATATTAGAAGTTCTGGGTGTAATTTAGTTAAAGCATTGTACAACCGAGGGCCAAAATTTATGCTATGCTTTAGATCAGCAGATGTGAGACATTTAGGTTCTACTAATGTTGAATTAATATTTCGTCTTGTGTCATAATTGTGTGTCTGTAATACAAACTTATTACGATTTTTATGATAAAATTTTAACAGCGTATACTTATAAATTTGTTCAATATTAAATACATTAAATTCAGAATAAATTAATTTAGTTGGATAATCGAAACGTTTCTTCAAACAGATTTTAATTATTAGTTTTTGTAGTAAATTTAACGGACTAAGATTAATTTTTGTACTTCCACCCCAAACAATTATACCATATTGAATGATAGACTGAATAATGGCCAAATAAACATTTCGTAGAACTCTAATAGGTAAGTAGCATCGAAGATTAACGAATTTATTAATTGTTTTACAAGCCTCTTACAAAGATAAGTAATGTGAGGAGGCCATTTTAAATTCTGATCAATAATGATACCCAGATATTTGACATACGTGGCTTCTTTCAAAGGTGGACATTTACAACTTTTGGGATCTAAACAATTTTCACTGTGTATTATTAGTCTATATTTATCGCTAAATTTTAAATTTTGAACACTGGCAGCTGTTAACGAAAAAGGAACTAAAGTTGATTTAGATTTATTTAAAGAAAGGAAGTTGGAATTAAGCCATTTTTTAACAATGTCAATTTATACATTCGATATTTCTATCCCGATATTGTTTCAAATAAATCTACATGTATAATCGGGTCAGTGAAACCTAACCATTTTTCCCGTATTACTACACATGCTAGTAGATTATAGTGATTTTCTAGCTCTCAAGTTGAATTTGTTTTACCAACTTTGTTTCGAATTTCGGGTACTGACAACTTTGTGACCTGGTAGAGTGTAAGATAAGGCCCTATGGCCTTAACTCTCCCAGTATAAATAAATAAAGAATTATTATTATTATTATTATTATTATTAATATTATTATTATTATTTTTATCCTTCGAAGAGGTGGAAAAATTGAAATATATTGGAGCAACAGTAACAAATATAAATGACACTCGGGAGGAAATTAAACGCAGAATAAATATGGGAAATGCGTGTTATTATTCGGTTGAGAAGCTCTTATCATCCAGTCTGCTGTCCAATAATCTGAAAGATAGAATTTATAAAACAGTTCTATTACCGGTTCTTCTGTATGCTTGTGAAACTTGGACTCTCACTCTGAGAGAGGAACATAGGTTAAGGGTGTTTGAGAATAAGGTGCTTAGGAAAATATTTGGGGCTAAGCGGGATGAAGATACAGGAGAATGGAGAAAGTTACACAACACAGAACTGCACGCATTGTATTCTTCACCTAACATAATTAGGAACTTAAAATCCAGACGTTTGAGATGGGCAGGGCATATAGCACGTATGGGCGAATCCAGAAATGCATATAGAGTGTTAGTTGGGAAACCGGAGGGAAAAAGACCTTCAGGGAGGCCGAGACGTAGAGGATAATATTAAAATGGATTTGAGGGAAGTGGGGTATGATGATAGAGACTGGATTAATCTTGCACAAGATAGGGACCGATGGCGGGCTTATGTGAGGGCGGCAATGAACCTTCGGGTTCCTTAAAAGCCATTTGTAAGTAAGTATTATTATTATTATTATTATTATTATTATTATTATTATTATTATTATTGATCATTCATGTTGAATTTTTCGTACACTACTTTAACACTTGAATATAAATAATTGATTAAATGGCGGTCTTACTCCTGTTAATTGTGTAAGCATGTGCGGCTGTTTCGGTGCTTCTTCACACCATCCTCAGAACCTACTAGATCTCGGCGTCATCCCGAACTTCGCTGCCTGTTGTGTGGGTGCGTTCGATTGTTGAAAAGTGTTGAAATGTGGTGTCAAATAGTGTGCGAGTTCTGAAATTGATCTGTGATATGAAATATACAGACACACTAAAACACACCCTGATCAAATTCTCAACACACACATCAATTTCAGAACACACACACTGTGTAGTTTTCGAGAGGAAAGTTAAAAACTACTGCTGATTGAATTTTCTGTCCTAACCCTTCAACCTAACTCCATTTTTAATTTTAATTTAATTTTAATTTAAAATTGCACCCCTATCCTCAGACACAACATTTTTAACCCTTAAATTGACTATGTATACAACAGGTTAATAGGCTATATATAATTTGAACTGGTAATGGAAATTACGGGAAAACGGCTCAACGGATTTCAATGAGTGACGCCTCATTTTCATGCCTGGCATCCAAAGTTTTTCGGAAAAGTAGTAGTTTTCAGTGAAATGTCAATTTTCCTAATTAATTTTCCTATTTTCCAAAATCCATCTGTTGTCAGTTTTGAGAACTAAGTTTATTGAATCACGGCCGACTTGATTGAATTTCAGAACAAAACACACACTACAATAAACAATAGGCTATTACACGAAGGCCATGACCTGCAGGATTGCCGACATATTTAGAGCTCAATTCAATTTGTTATTAAAAACTGATTCTGCAGTGTATAATTTTTTGAGTACAGCTGTGTATTGGATATTCAAATCTACGAAATTTGAGGCCGTTTGATGACATTATTACCATTAGAAATTAAACATTATTGTAATTAATATCATGATGCATCTATTTTTCATTAATTATACATAATACTGATGCTATATGATGACATGAAAGTGAAACGTTTTGTGGTTATGTAAGTAAATGTAGAGAATATCTTAATTTAGATGTTCATTTCTATAATTTACTGAGTGGCTGCTATATATAAGTACAAAACGTAAGTAAGATAATAATATTTTTATTAAAAATCAAATATTTTTATACTTACTAACCCAGTGGGGATGGGTCTTTTTCATATACTTAATGGCGGTGTAGTGTTGATGTGTGTCATTGTCTTCAGTATTGGCTCGAGAGAGCGCAAAAATTACAGTTCCTAAGGAAAGATCAAAAGATATTACTTAGTGATAAAATAAGAGGCCTAGAAAATGTTGTAGTCTCCCGATCATTTCAGCAAGATCTCTTAGTAGGATAAAATGATTTTACGCTCTACATTTCAAGTTCTACTTGCAGCAGCTATACGAAAATGCTATTGTTCGAAAGCTTAGCAAACCTGACATTTTTTTAACTTTTGCCTACAATCCACAATGACCTGAAATATCTACTGCTATCGTCCTGACATTGATACTTGCGTTTTCGCGTTGAAACTCAAAAACTGAAGTTGGATAGATTCAAGAAAAAGTATTTGGCCTAAAAAATCCACTCAGAGGGAGTATGTTTCATTATTATGGAAGCAAATAACTATCAAAAAGACAAGTATTCTTCATTGAAAATAAATCTGAAAAAATTTTATTTGAACGTCTAACGAACTTAGTTTGCAGCAGTATTTTCTGCACAAGCCACTAGTATGCCTATAATTTTAATAGAAAAAAATTGGTAGAAAATTAAAATTTCACAATACTATAATATTGTACAACACATAAAAATATGGACATTTCGATAGTTGTTTTCTTTACGGTCCGACAAGGTTTAATAAACCAGTGTGAGAAATGAAGCTTTGCCAAGTTAAGGGTTAAAAGGACAAGGGAGCATAATTCATACATTAATAGCTTCCGTTCTTTATATTGATTTCTAAGCTGTTTTTAATGACATCGTTCTTTTACACCTTGTGCAAAAGACGACGAAATAAATTCCATCAAGGTACAAATTCAGGAGTTGAAGTGATCAATCAATCATACGGGAACAAAAACTATCGTTTATCATAAAGATACGGATCAGATTGCTGTTTCAACCTTCTTGAGACAAATAGCATTAATCTGTTTCCGACGAAAATACATTTCTCTGTCGATCGCACTTTACGTGACGTAATGACAGATGCGATCGGACGATATTGTGTCGCGACAGCGCCTAAATACGTCTCAGGATTTTCGGGAAAGGAAATCTATTCCAGATAAAATACATCCCACTGCAAATGTCTGCCATTTATTTCCAAACATTTTCTCGACAAAATCTATTTGCACTAAATCAATTTCGGCTATATATCCAATGTAAACTTTTTATACGTCTAAAATGGGCAATAATTTTAATTTATCTGAAAGAATAACGATACAAAATTGAAAATATGTTATAACGGAAAGATTATTGTGTAACGTAAACCTCCCTAAGTTCGCCACCTTAAGCAAATTAATTTTTAAATTGACTATTACACTTTTACTACGTCACACTACTTTCGACCAATAAAACTGTACGAAAGGACGTCTTTCAACCAATCATGGCCGCTTATCGCACAATTTTATCGCGTCCCTAGCATTTGTTTATTTTTATCACTACCCTAGCATTTGTTTAATTTTATCGCGTCCCTAGCATTTGTTTAATTTTATCGCGTCCCTAGCATTTATTTATTTTTATCACTACCCTAGCATTTGTTTAATTTTATCGCGTCCCTAGCATTTGTTTAATTTTATCGCGTCCCTAGCATTTGTTTAATTTTATCGCGTCCCTACCATTTGTTTATTTTTATCACTACCCTAGCATTTGTTTAATTTTATCGCGTCCCTAGCATTTGTTTATTTTTATCACTACCCTAGCATTTGTTTAATTTTATCGCGTCCCTAGCATTTGTTTATTTTTATCACTACCCTAGCATTTGTTTAATTTTATCGCGTCCCTAGCATTTGTTTATTTTTATCACTACCCTAGCATTTGTTTAATTTTATCGCGTCCCTAGCATTTCTTTATTTTTATCACTACCCTAGCATTTGTTTAATTTTATCGTATCCCTAGCATTTGTTTATTTTTATCACTACCCTAGCATTTGTTTAATTTTATCGCGTCCCTAGCATTTGTTTATTTTTATCACTACCCTAGCATTTGTTTATTTTTATCACTACCCTAGCATTTGTTTCTTTGTTTGCCAACATTTCAAACTGCACTGGTCTGACCGTCAAAAAACAGAAAATTACAAACCACTCCAGTCGGTGCACATCACTTTCGAATATGACTCGCAATTTGACATTCAAGAACAAGAATTAATAAAGATTACTGGTCATATATGAAGAGCACCATTCGGAAATCCTTAATGAGTTGAGGGATACACCATGTACATCAACGAGTTCACTTCTTTTACGCACACGTCCAAGATAACATCAACTGAACCACCAAAACATTCAAATTTGAAAATTGTACTTTCAATAATTGTTTCTTTTAAAATTATCCATGTTTATTTTTTATTTCATCATCGTTAATTAAAACGTTTCTTGTTTATTTCATAATCCCTAACACTTGTTTATATTATTTAGGTTATGTTTGTTATAGCTTCTGCTATATATTATGGATAGTCACGTAACAGAGATTGTTTAATACTAAGATTTATTGAAAATCATGTGACGTTGATTACTGGGATCCGGATGATTGAAATGAAATGCAAATGTTTTAATAAAAATGAAACTGAATCAACAAAGCCTTCTTGAGTAGTAACAGTCCACAGAGTTCAATGATGATTCCATACTTGGCACAACTGATACCGGTAACAAGAAAACATCATCATAAAACACTACTGCCATCTAGCGTAATGTTGAGAAGGTACAATAATACGTTTGAAGACAGTTGTATTTTCGTAAGCCAATTAATATTTTATTGTACACTTTGTTACTTCTAATCTTTATATAGCCTAGTTTCTTCTAATCGTGTAATAGTCAATTAAATCCCACTCGAGTTTTGATTTTCTCTAGATAAATCTGCTGGTGTTCCACTCGCAGATTTATCGATAAAATCAAAACCTCTAGTGAGATTACTGTTGATTATGAAGTCATATCTCGAAGGATTAAAAATTGCGTTGCAATATTGATACTAAAGAGCATCTTAAATAAAAATTTCGTAAATAATAAGGTACTTCTTCTCATACAAAAAACAAAAGAGACAGAGGGAGCCACCGGCGTGGCTCAGTCGGTTAAGGCGCTTGCCTGCTGGTCTGAAGTTGCGTTCGGGCGCGGGTTCGATTCCCACTTGGGCTGATTACCTGGTTAAGTTTTACCCACCCGTAAGGTGAATACCAGGTAACAGAGTGCCGCATTGGAGTTAAATCGCTCGCTGGAACTCGGTCGAGTGTCGCACCCTCGAGTGACATAAGATCGGTCGTGATACACTCGTAATAAATAGAAGCACAGTACAAAGTCATCTCACCGACATGTCTTATCTTGTATGGAAGGCGACAGATAAGATACACATATGTTTTGCTCACACGGTAAAAATAAGGCTTTATTTTCTGCGTTTATGACAAACGTTTGATGGAACAATCTAATGGAACGTACCAAAACAGGAACATGAAGTTATAAATAAAAGAGTATGAAAAACTTCGATATACAGTTATTATTGCTAATTAATAATTATTCAATATTTAATTTACCACATATATAATATGATAGGTCCATGCATAGTGTTCCGCCTATATACTGCGGCAATGTAGAAACGTTTTACAAAATATTATTGATATAGCAGTAGATTAATAACAATATTAGTACAGAGATAACGTCACAGAAAATATAATAAAACGAATAATCATGCTGCACAACTGTTACAGACACAAAGATTGATTCACTATTTATTAGAGACTATTATTATTATTATTATTATTATTATTACTACTACTACTACAAAACTTGATACGGTTCTTGCATTATCGTGATTGTGTTCTCCGTTTATAATAATTACATTTACATCCAATAACATCCATCAGATGTGGCAAAAACAAAATCACTCCTGTATGGGGAAAAAAAAAAATTACCTACAACATTTATATTACATTTTAAAGCAAGTTTTGTAGTTGTACTATGGAGAGGTTAGTTAAACACTGCCAAGTTTTGATATGATAAACATCTATGATGTTATACGATGAAAGAATAATGGAACGGAGAAAAACTCTCTCCGGCGCCGGGATTTGAACCCGGGTTTTCAGCTCTACGTGCTGATGCTTTATCCACTAAGCCACACCGGATACCACCCCGGCGTCGGACAGAATCGTCTCAGATTAAGCTCCAACTCTTGGGTTCCCTCTAGTGGCCGCCCTCTGCACTACGTCATAGATGTCTATGAACGTAGGACTGAAGTCCACACATGTGCTGAGGTGCACTCGTTATGAGTGACTAGTTGGCCGGGGTCCGACGGAATAAGCGAAGTCTTAAATCACGAAGTGATTTACGCATATCATATATATTATTTTAATGTACCGAAGTACATATGATATTTCCACTCATAACGAGTGCACCTGAGAAACATTTTAATTAATCGAACTAGTTTCTTGGGAATACCAAATTCAATAAGAATATCATATAATACTTCCCTCTTAACCGAGTCATCTGCCTTTTTGAAATATATGAATAACTGATGTACTGTACCCTTATACTCCCATTTTTTCTCCATTATCTGTCGAATACAAAGAATCTGATCAATAGTCGATCTATTACGCCTAAAACCACACTGATGATCCCCAATAATTTCATCTACGTACGGAGTTAATCTTCTCAAAAGAATATTGGACAAAATTTTGTACGACGTCAACAAAAGTGATATTCCTCGAAAGTTACCACAGTTGGTTTTGTCCCCCTTCTTAAAAATAGGTACAATTATGGACTCCTTCCATTGTTCTGGTACAATTTCCTTTCCCCAAATCAATTGAGATTTACTGCCTGATAATAGATGTACAGATCAGCCGGAACCTCAATCAGAGGATAACAGAAGAATATGGTAACGAATAGGAGCATAACGTGTACTTCAGACTGTTGAAAATCTGTGGCAGGATGAATGTACTGTGTGTTTATTTCTTTCGAAACAGAAGCAACGTCTAAAATTAGAAGACTCTTTATTCAAAGCGGCTAGAGCCCATGCGTCCCATATCCATGTTTTGCATGTTCCGATATGGTGTATAAAAACGACAGATCCTTGACTGCACGAAGTTGTTTCGTGTTAGGTGGAACTTTCTGCTGTTGTGTGCCCCAACTACAAAAGTTAAAAGAATCGTCGTCACAGGTCGACAACTTCTCTGACACGAATGAAGTGCGAGGAAGTCTGAAACTAGGCGTAGCAGCTCGACTCCTTCCGCTAGTCTGATACGAGCCCTAAAGCTATTAAACTATTAGCACTCCTACGAACAATAATTACCAGCTAAGCTACTATCCTTTTGAAGTCTCTCCATAAGATTACGCTTGCAGCATCTTCCGAGGACCAACATAATAATTACAACTTTTGTATCTCTGCTGCTTAAAAGAGACTTGTTATAAAAAATAACCTTCACAAAAACATGCAATTGAATTCGTTTGCAAGTTTCGGTCCTGGGTTTGAATCACACCTTGGTCATTACGTTTCTCTAATTTTCTACAATATTCCAAGTGGCGATTCAGAATTCGTTTGCAAGTTTCGGTCCTGGGTTTGAATCACACCTTGGTCATTGTTATTCGTTTGTAAGTTTCTCTAATTTTCTACAATATTCCAAGTGGCGATTCAGAATTCGTTTGCAAGTTTCGGTCCTGGGTTTGAATCACACCTTGGTCATTGTTATTCGTTTGTAAGTTTCTCTAATTTTCTACAATATTCCAAGTGGCGATTCAGAATTCGTTTGCAAGTTTCGGTCCTGGGTTTGAATCACACCTTGGTCATTGTTATTCATTTGTAAGTTTCTCTAATTTTCTACAATATTCCAAGTGGCGATTCAGAATTCGTTTGCAAGTTTCGGTCCTGGGTTTGAATCACACCTTGGTCATTGATATTCGTTTGTAAGTTTCTCTAATTTTCTACAATATTCCAAGTGGCGATTCAGAATTCGTTTGCAAGTTTCGGTCCTGGGTTTGAATCACACCTTGGTCATTGTTATTCGTTTGTAAGTTTCTCTAATTTTCTACAATATTCCAAGTGGCGATTCAGAATTCGTTTGCAAGTTTCGGTCCCGGGTTTTAATCACACCTTGGTCATTGTTATTCATTTGTAAGTTTCTCTAATTTTCTACAATATTCCAAGTGGCGATTCAGAATTCGTTTGCAAGTTTCGGTCCTGGGTTTGAATCACACCTTGGTCATTGATATTCGTTTGTAAGTTTCTCTAATTTTCTACAATATTCCAAGTGGCGATTCAGAATTCGTTTGCAAGTTTCGGTCCTGGGTTTGAATCACACCTTGGTCATTGTTATTCGTTTGTAAGTTTCTCTAATTTTCTACAATATTCCAAGTGGCGATTCAGAATTCGTTTGCAAGTTTCGGTCCTGGGTTTGAATCACATCTTGGTCATTGTTATTCGTTTGTAAGTTTCTCTAATTTTCTACAATATTCCAAGTGGCGATTCAGAATTCGTTTGCAAGTTTCGGTCCTGGGTTTGAATCATACCTTGGTCATTGTTATTCGTTTGTAAGTTTCTCTAATTTTCTACAATATTCCAAGTGGCGATTCAGAATTCGTTTGCAAGTTTCGGTCCTGGGTTTGAATCACACCTTGGTCATTGTTATTCGTTTGTAAGTTTCTCTAATTTTCTACAATATTCCAAGTGGCGATTCAGAATTCGTTTGCAAGTTTCGGTCCTGGGTTTGAATCACACCTTGGTCATTGTTATTCGTTTGTAAGTTTCTCTAATTTTCTACAATATTCCAAGTGGCGATTCAGAATTCGTTTGTAAGTTTCGGTCCTGGGTTTGAATCACAC
The DNA here is from genome assembly GCF_040183065.1 of Periplaneta americana. NCBI lineage: Eukaryota > Metazoa > Arthropoda > Insecta > Blattodea > Blattidae > Periplaneta > Periplaneta americana. The sequence goes on from NC_091122.1 coordinate 171,764,847, forward strand.
CTTGGTCATTGTTATTCATTTGTAAGTTTCTCTAATTTTCTACAATATTCAAAGTGGCGATTCAGAATTCGTTTGCAAGTTTCGGTCTTGGGTTTGAATCACACCTTGGTCAATGTTATTCCTTTGTAAGTTTCTCTAATTTTCTACGATATTCCAAGTGGCGATTCAGAATTCGCTTGCAAGTTTCGGTCCTGGGTTTGAATCACATCTTCGTCATTGTTATTCGTTTGTAAGTTTCTCTAATTTTCTACAATATTCCAAGTGGCGATTCAGAATTCGTTTGCAAGTTTCGGTCCTGGGTTTGAATCACACTTTGGTCATTGTTATTCGTTTGTAAGTTTCTCTAATTTTCTACAATATTCCAAGTGGCGATTCAGAATTCGTTTGCAAGTTTCGGTCCTGGGTTTGAATCACACTTTGGTCATTGTTATTCGTTTGTAAGTTTCTCTAATTTTCTACAATATTCCAAGTGGCGATTCAGAATTCGTTTGCAAGTTTCGGTCCTGAGTTTTAATCACACCTTGGTCATTGTTATTCATTTGTAAGTTTCTCTAATTTTCTACAATATTCCAAGTGGCGATTCAGAATTCGTTTGCAAGTTTCGGTCCTGGGTTTGAATCACACCTTGGTCATTGTTATTCGTTTGTAAGTTTCTCTAATTTTCTACAATATTCCAAGTGGCGATTCAGAATTCGTTTGCAAGTTTCGGTCCCGGGTTTTAATCACACCTTGGTCATTGTTATTCGTTTGTAAGTTTCTCTAATTTTCTACAATATTCCAAGTGGCGATTCAGAATTCGTTTGCAAGTTTCGGTCCTGGGTTTGAATCACACTTTGGTCATTGTTATTCGTTTGTAAGTTTCTCTAATTTTCTACGATATTCCAAGTGGCGATTCAGAATTCGTTTGCAAGTTTCGGTCCTGGGTTTGAATCACACCTTGGTCATTCTTATTCGTTTGTAAGTTTCTCTAATTTTCTACAATATTACAAGTGGCGATTCAGAATTCGTTTGCAAGTTTCGGTCCTGGGTTTGAATCACACCTTGGTCATTGTTATTCGTTTGTAAGTTTCTCTAATTTTCTACAATATTACAAGTGGCGATTCAGAATTCGTTTGTAAGTTTCGGTCCTAGGTTTGAATCACACCTTGGTCATTGTTATTCGTTTGTAAATTTCTCTAATTTTCTACAATATTCCAAGTGGCGATTCAGAATTCGTTTGCAAAGTTTCGGTCCTGGGTTTGAATCACACCTTGGTCATTGTTATTCGTTTGTAAGTTTCTCTAATTTTATACAATATTCCAAGTGGCGATTCAGAATTCGTTTGCAAGTTTCGGTCCTGGGTTTGAATCACACCTTGGTCATTGTTATTCGTTTGCAAGTTTCTCTAATTTTCTACAATATTCCAAGTGGCGATTCAGAATTCATTTGCAAGTTTCGGTCCTGGGTTTGAATCACACCTTGGTCATTGTTATTCGTTTGTAAGTTTCTCTAATTTTCTACAATATTCCAAGTGGCGATTCAGAATTCGTTTGCAAGTTTCGGTCCTGGGTTTGAATCACACCTTGGTCATTGTTATTCATTTGTAAGTTTCTCTAATTTTCTACAATATTCCAAGTGGCGATTCAGAATTCGTTTGTAAGTTTCGGTCCTGGGTTTGAATCACACCTTGGTCATTGTTATTCGTTTGTAAGTTTATCTAATTTTCTACAATATTCCAAGTGGCGATTCAGAATTCGTTTGCAAGTTTCGGTCCTGGGTTTGAATCACACCTTGGTCATTGTTATTCGTTTGTAAGTTTCTCTAATTTTATACATTATTCCAAGTGGCGATTCAGAATTCGTTTGCAAGTTTCGGTCCTGGGTTTGAATCACACCTTGGTCATTGTTATTCGTTTGTAGGTTTCTCTAATTTTCTACAATATTCCAAATGGCGATTCAGAATTCGTTTGCAAGTTTCGGTCCTGGGTTTGAATCACACCTTGGTCATTGTTATTAGTTTGTAAGTTTCTCTAATTTTCTACAATATTCCAAGTGGCGATTCAGAATTCGTTTGCAAGTTTCGGTTCTGGGTTTGAATCACACCTTAGTCATTGTTATTCGTTTGTAAGTTTCTCTAATTTTCTACAATATTCCAAGTGGCGATTCAGAATTCGTGTGCAAGTTTCGGTCCTGGGTTTGAATCACACCTTGGTCATTGTTATTCGTTTGCAAGTTTCTCTAATTTTCTACAATATTCCAAGTGGCGATTCAGAATTCGTTTGCAAGTTTCGGTCCTGGGTTTGAATCACACTTTGGTCATTGTTATTCGTTTGTAAGTTTCTCTAATTTTCTACAATATTCCAAGTGGCGATTCAGAATTCGTTTGCAAGTTTCGGTCCTGGGTTTGAATCACACTTTGGTCAGTTTTATTCGTTTGTAAGTTTCTCTAATTTTCTACAATATTCCAAGTGGCGATTCAGAATTCGTTTGCAAGTTTCGGTCCTGGGTTTTAATCACACCTTGGTCATTGTTATTCATTTGTAAGTTTCTCTAATTTTCTACAATATTCCAAGTGGCGATTCAGAATTCGTTTGCAAGTTTCGGTCCTGGGTTTGAATCACACCTTGGTCATTGTTATTCGTTTGTAAGTTTCTCTAATTTTCTAAAGTATTCCAAGTGGCGATTCAGAATTCGTTTGCAAGTTTCGGTCCTGGGTTTGAATCACACCTTGGTCATTGTTATTCGTTTGTAGGTTTCTCTAATTTTCTACAATATTCCAAGTGGCGATTCAGAATTCGTTTGCAAGTTTCGGTCCTGGGTTTGAATGACACCTTGGTCATTGTTATTCGTTTGTAAGTTTCTATAATTTTCTACAATATTCCAAATGTCGATTCAATGTCTTCACCTAATACAAGCTTGAAAATCCCTGAAAAATCAGCTTATGAGAAAATATTGCAAGATTATAGGTCATTAACGAGGATGCGAGATAGCGTCTCGGTTAAAACGTAGCGCTGCAAGTCGAAAGGTCGTGGGTTCGTTTCCCAAAAGAGTCACGGATTTTCTCCATTAATCTAATTCTCCCGGTCGCATTATGACTCTGAAGTTTTGACCTCAATTGAACGGAATTTAAGAAGAGGGTACTACGACCAAGCACAGCGACCTTATTAGATCTATGCGCTAACCCTCGAGATAGGCGCATTTCAAAACCCACACCGACTGAATATTCTAAGGTTCCACTGTGTAACTTACACAGATTAAGAACAGGCAACCCTACTCGTCCCTAGGCCAGCCCCCTCCGTGCGTCACCGTTTATTCAGGCAGTGACTATCAAGATGAACATCTGTAATATTTAAATACACTACTAGATACTTGCAGTAACATATACATTATTTATTCCCAGTGCCTACTTGTATTTATTTTCATGAGGCCACAAATTGACATAGAAGTCCAATATTTAAATTTTTCATAACTTATTGAAAGCTAAAACTATTATTTCTTTGCATCGTTTCACAACAGTTGATGTCTGCTGCTTTTCAAGTATTCTCTGCAAGAAGGGCACTTACATGGTCTTTTATTTTACTCGTCTTCACTGTTTATTTTTTTTATTTTAAATTACAAAATATTTTTATAGATAGTTACTAAAGACAATTACACTGAACGTGGCATTAATGATTTAATAAATTTATTACGGTTTGAATTTTCAACATCAATTTTCTCAAAACTTTCATTCTGGAAAAGTGCCTTTCTTGCACCTACCTCTTCAGTCTTTTCAGTATTTCATTTTTATTTTAAATCACAAAATATTTTTATAGATAGTATTACTACAGACAACTATAATGAAATGACATAAATTATTTAATAAAATTATAACGGTTTGAAATTTGAAAATCAATTTTCTCAAAACTTTCATTCTAGAAAAGTGCCTTTCTTGCACCTACCTCTTCAATCTTTTAAATATGTCTTTTTTTATTTTAAATTACAAAATATGTTTATAGATAATTACTAAAGACAACTATATTAAACATGGCATAAGTGATTTAATAAAATTATTACGGTTTGAATTTTCAACATCAATTTTCTCAAAACTTTCATTCTGGAGAAGTGCCTTTCTTGCACCTACCTCTTCAGTCTTTTAAATATTTCTTTTCTATTTTAAATTACAAAATAGTGTTATAGATAGTTACTAAAGACAACTATATTGAACATGGCATAAAATATTTAATAAAATTATTACGGTTTGAATTTTCAACATCAATTTTCTCAAAACTTGCAATCTGGAAAAGTGCCTTTCTTGCACCTACCTCTAAAGTCTTTAAAAATATTTCTTGTTTATTTTAAATTACAAAATATTTTTATAGATAGTTACTAAAGACAACTATATTGAACGTAGCATAAGTTATTTTATAAAATTATTACGGTTTGAAATTTCAACATCAATTTTCTCAAACTTGCAATCTGGACTAGTGCCTTTCTTGCACCCAGACCTTCAGTCGTATTCGGTATTTCTTTTTTGAACTACAAAATATAAAAATAAAATAAAATAAAATAAAATTATTACGGTTTGAAATTTCAACATCAATTTTCTCAAAACTTTCATTCTGGAAAAGTGCCTTTCTTGCACCTACCTCTACAGTCTTTTAAATATTTCTTATTTATTTTAAATTACAAAATATTTTTATAGATAGTTACTAAAGACAACTATATTGAACGTAGCATAAGTTATTTAATAAAATTATTACGGTTTGAAATTTCAACATCAATTTTCTCAAACTTGCAATCTGGACTAGTGCCTTTCTTGCACCCAGACCTTCAGTCGTATTCGGTATTTCTTTTTTGAACTACAAAATATTTTTATGGGTAGTTATTAAAGACTATCTTATAAATGATTCAATAAAATTATTACGGCCTGAATTTTCGATATAAATTTTCTCAAGACTTTCATTCTGGAGAAGTGCCTTTCTTGCATCCAGCCCTTCAGTCCTTTTCAGTATTTCCTTTTTATTTGAGTTACAAAATATTTTTATAAATAGTTACTGAAGACAACTATATTCAATGCAGCATAAATGATTTAATAAAATTATTATTGTTTGAATTATAAACATAAATTTTCCCGAAACTTGCATTCTGGACAAGTGCCTTTTTTTTTGCACCCAGTCCTTCGGTCCTTACAGTATTTCTTTTTTTATTTTAATTAAAAATATTTTACGGATAGTTATTAAAGACTATGTCATAAATTATTCAATAAAATTTTTACGTTTTGAATTTTCAATATCAATTTTCTCAAAACTTGCATTCTGGACAAGTGTCTTTCTTGCACCTATCCCCTCAGTCGTTTTCAGTATTTCTTTTTTATTGCAGTTACAAAATATTTTTATAGATAGTCATTAAAGACTATGTCATAAATGATTCAACAAAAGTATTACAGTTTGAATTTTCAACATAATTTTTCTCAAAACGAGCATTCTGGACAAGTGCCTTTCTTGCACCCAGTCTTCAGTCGTTTTCAGTATTTCTTTTTTATTGCAGTTACTAAGTATTTTTATAGATAGTTATTAAAGATTATGTCATAAATGATTCAATAAAATGATTACGGTTTAAATTTTCAACATCAATTTTCTCAAAACTAGCAATCTGGAGAAGTGCTTTTTTGCACCTAGTCCTTTGATCCTTTCAGTATTTATTTTTTATTTTAGTTACAAAATATTTTATGGATAGTTATTAAAGAACATGTCATAAATTATGCAATAAAATTATTACGGTTTAAATTTTCAACATCAATTTTTTCAAAACTTGCATTATGGACAAGTGCCTTTCTTGCACCAAGCTCTTCAGTCGTATTAGTATTTCTTTTTTATTTGAGTTAAAAATATTTCTATAGACAGTTACTAAAGATAACTATATTCAATATGGCATAAATGATTCAATAAAATTGTTACGGTTTTAATTTTCAACATCAATTTTCTCAAAACATACATCCTGGACAAGTGTCTTTCTTGCACCCAGCCACTCAATCATGTTTTACTAAACTTAGACAACTATGATCATTCAAAGATTGTTAACCGATAGAAAAAAGGTTTGTATGTGTATGTATGTATTTATTCACACTGCAATGGGTATATACCCGTTGGCAGTGGTAACTAATTACACTCAATAATGACAATAATAAAGTTATTAATTAAAAATACAATTAAAAATAATACTAATAATTAATACTAACAATAATTTATAATAATAATAATAATAATAATAATAACAGGGAACATCCTAAATTAAATGAAGCACAATCACTTAAAATAACATTTAAAGTAAATCGAATTTGTATCTTAAAACTAAGTTCGAACTAAAACCCACGAGTATGATATGTTCATATCTGCACAAGTAGCTTTCAACACTACAGTCATTTCGCTGTCAACTCACTCACTGCACTGGAACTACGACACATTTCACTGATTCTATCTTGATTTCACTAACACTTCAAAAACATTTCACGGTTCAAATACTTTGCACTGCCACTATAAACTATAAAGCTTCACTGACAGGAACACGTTTCACTTACACAACACACTTCACTGACACAACACACTTCACTGACACAACATAATTCTTCACTGATACGACACTTCAATAACAAAATATCATTCACATCCTTTAAATACTGTGTAGAATTACCGTCTATTAGTAAAGTCCTTCAGCCTAATTTTTAAATACATCTTTGGTTGTTGGTAAAGCCTTTAGTAAGTCTGCAGGTAAAGCATTCCAGTCCCTGATAGTACGATTGAGAAAATAAAACTTTCCAGTGTCCGTCCTCTGTCTTCTTTCCCTCAATTTATATGAGTGGTCGTTCCTTGAAGAGTAATTTGGCGGCTGCAACCTATTTTTTATTTCTCTCCAGGCAGGCTCACCTCTGTATGTTTTCAACAGTGCGCATAATCGAATTCGCGTTCTCCTGTCCGTGAGTGTGTCCCATTTTAATGGTGAATTTTTCCGACAACACTTGAGAGCCCGTTTTTGAATCTTTTCCAATGTCTTAATATGTTCTAATCTGTAAGGATCCCAACATGCAGCACCATATTCCATTACTGGACGTACTAGTGATTTATATGCAATCTCTTTGGATTTATCAGAGCCTTTTCTTAGTACCCTCATCACAAAGTGTAACTCTCTCCATGCTTTTCCCGCTGTGTCTGTAACGTGTTCCCCCCAGCCGAGATCGTTGCTAAATGTTATTCTGAGGTATTTACATTTGTTAACTTCCGGAAAGATTTCACCCCCTAACGTATACGATGCGACGAGCAAGAAACGCTTCCTCACGTCTTGGGTTTCTGCCATCATGGAGAATTGCTCCGAATCAACAGACATAATACGGTTCGTTCTCTCATCGCAGCTTCAATCCGTCAGAATGCTTCCTATGAGGTTTATGAGGAGGTTGGTTGCGTCTCTTCTGATGGCTCTACTAGACGGGCTGATATCATCATAATTGATCGGCAGAAGGATAAGGGTGTCATTCTTGATCCCACAATCCGTTTTGAGATGCATGAGCAACAGCCACAAGAGGTGTGTCGTGAAAAACAAGTCATATACGAGCCTTGTTGTCTGCATCTTGGAGCACAATACCACATCACACATTGGACAGTTTTTGGGCTCATGTTCGGTGCCCGTGGCACGATCCCACGTGAAACTTTAAATCAACTTAAACAATACAAAATTTCTGATGCAACGATTGATGCCATAGGATCTCACGTGTTAAAATCATCCTTAGCTATAATTAGTAATCATTTGTACCCAACAAAATTTTTATTGTAAATGATTTCCTACGTTTTCTTATCTTAATGTTTTTTTTTTCTTTTTCTTTCCAAGTGTCACAAAATTGTTTTGTTTACTTATTATTCTTTATGAATTGATTAGTAGGCCGATCTATCGAACCCTTATTTAGGGCGGCTTTTGTTTATACAAATTATTATTTTCCTTGTAAAGCTGATAGCTTTAATCAAATGCTCTTATTTGAAGATTAGGAATCGTTATTCCGAAACACTTTTTATAAATCATCCATTCATCCATTTCTAGAGAAACATGAGTCGTAATGAATGTGTCTCCAATTTGGCACGTTACAGATAAAAGTGATATCATATCCGAAAATATTTCCCACTATTCGGCAGTCACTACAGCACGAACCACAGAACTTTCATTTGTAAACTCTGTTTTTAAATGCAACTTTTTTTTAACATGCGGTTAGCGTAACATTAAATCTTGTTTATGGATAACGCTTCCTAATATTATGAAATATATTTCAACATGTTTAATTTGACATTCCAGTTGTGCGGTACTAGTAGTACATCCCCCATAATCGATCACTGCACAATACCGAAAAAGAAAACAAAAACAAATAGCACATTAACCTCACAAAAAATTCAAACTGAAGCGGAACTACTGGGGACTAGTCACTCGGCACGTCGGATTCCTGCATTGATTTTATGACAAACGCGTAACAACCGCCCACTGGCTGTGATGATCAATGTAAATGAGGGATAAATGCTGGAAAATAGGATGATTTAATTGTGCCTTATGTGTTTGAGTTTCTCACGAAATTTCGAAATATAAAAATTGGAAATTTATATTTTGAAGAGGTGGAGAAGTTCAAATACCTTCGAGCAACAGTAACAAATATAAATGATACTCGGGAGGAAATTAAACATAGAATAAATATGGGAAATGCCTGTTATTATTCGGTTCAGAAGCTTTTATCATCCAGTCTGCTGTCAAAAAATCTGAAAGTTAGAATTTATAAAACAGTTATATTACCGGTTGTTCTTTATGGTTGTGAAACTTGGACTCTCACTTTGAGAGAGGAACAGAGATTAAGGGTGTTTGAGAATAAGGTGCTTAGGAAAATATTTGGGGCTAAGGGGGGGTGAAGTAACAGGAGAATGGAGAAAGTTACACAACACAGAACTGCACGCATTGTATTCTTCACCTGACATAATTAGGAACATTAAATCCAGACGTTTGAGATGGGCAGGACAGGTAGAACGTATGGTCGAATACAGAAATGCATATAGAGTGTTAGTTGGGAGACCAGACGGAAAAAGACCTTTGGGGAGGCCGAGACGTAGATGGGAAGATAATATTAAATGGATTTGAGTGAGATGGGAGATGATGGTAGAGATTGGATTAATCTTGCTCAGGATAGGGACCGATGGCGGGCTTATGTGAGGGCGGCAATGAACCTCCGGGTTCCTTAAAAACCAGTAAGTAAGTAAGTAATATGTTAGTATTCTGTTCTTTACCTTTTTGTTAAATTTTCACAGTTTGTATACTTTGTGACCTGGTAGAGTGTAAGAGAGGACCCTATGACATCAACTCTGACAGTATAAATAAGTAAATTATTATTAACCGTTAAAATCTGGAACCAGGAGTTCCTCAGAATTTATATCTAATTGAAGAAGCCATGATCTCATTTTAAAAACGGAAAAATACGCGTTTTGCTAATTAGAAATTTTTTAAAATTAAAAATTGTGAATATAAAGAAAAATAATGTTTGTGAAACATAATTACTTTTTGTTCAGGTTAGATTTAAGCGACATTGTCCATCTATCCCCAGTATAAATGCCGATGGATGTCCTTTTCTACAAAATTCCGAAGTTTGAAAATACATTATAGCTATAGCATGCACAGGAAAACCGATGTAAGATTTGAAATCAGCGATGAAAAAATACATAGAAACGGTTGAAAAATCTCATGAAACACAAAATGAGAGAAAAAAAGTTGTTCCTCAGTGTAATACGCGACAGCCCATAAAGGGCCAAAGTTGACCAGCCGGTTTCTGGCCTCATGTACGAACATCCAACCAGAACGGAGGTATCTTGTGGTTAGCACGATGATCTCCCAGCCGTTAGAGCTGGTTTTCTTAACCGAATTTTGCTGCTCCCCAAGTGCATTACGATACTGAGTGGGCACCGATACCATACACTGGTCGAAATTTCGTGAGAACTCAAACTCTATTTTATCTCAAAATCAGTCTGGAAAAGCAATAGCCTAGCCATTTGACCAACGCTACGTCCCTGTGTGTACATAACTGCCGGAGGTAAGAAAGAGTCAGTGAACGCTTAAAATCAGAGCTTCGTTAATAACGGACTGGCACCACACCTTCTGGTGTCAGCGTTGTTCCATTGAGGCCCAGGAGCTACTTGCAGGCGGGCGGGCGGGCAGCCAGGGAAGCTGTTGATGCGGTCGATATGACGTCATCGAGCGACCCCAGCACCACGACGTCTCTGGGTATTATTAGGACGCGCCGGTTCCTCCTGCATCGGCGACGTCAAGGGAGAAGTTTTTATCCCGCATGTTTATATGCATATAAAAATAAAGTCTGGAACATCGCTCTAACGTGAGAGCAGAATTTCAGGAAGATAAAAAAAAACAGATGGTTAAGACAACAGCGCGAAATGCGTGAAGTTTTATAACTATACGCTGCAAACTTCGACTTCTAACACTTCCAAACTACATATATGTAAGAGTTAGTGTTTTGTTTTAGTTCCATCCATTGCCTAGCTTTCTATACGGTTTTTCTTTTGTTTCCACAGATTAAAGCACCATTCTGTTTTGTTATTCTTTTTCGAGTTTATGTATCTTTCTTCACCTGTTTATGCAAACAACAACACAAGTAATTCCAAACTTTTTTTGACGTAAAACGTCTTATACCGAGCGAGTTGGCTCAGACGGCAGCGATTCAGACTCGCATTCGGCAGGTCTCGGGTTCAAACCCGTGGCCAATCAATCTGACTGGGATTTTCATGGTTTCTCTCAGTCACAAAGACAATTGCCGGATTGGAAATTTACATATCATGATTCGTCACCGCCTCAAAAACACCAATATCTTATATATAAAAGTCAATGTGGCTATGTATGAATGTATATATGGATGTACTCTATACAAATCTACAAGCTTTGACCGATATTTGTCAAAGTTTCCATATTTAACGGTTCATAACCAGGAGAACAACATAGGCTACATTAAAATCGGACAAATAGACGTTAAATTAATTAAAAAGATAAAAAATAAAAATAAATACGATGAAACATTGATGTATAATATTAAAATGCAATCTTATACAGTCAATTGTTCTTTATTATTGTCTGTTGTATTCAACATCGACTTCCATGAGGCCATGGAAAAAAAACACGACATGAAATAAGATTGTTGATACATCATGAAGGCCAAAATCTAGACAATCTAGGTTCTGTGGCTGTAGCCTGTATATATTTTTTTGTTTGGTTTTACTTTGTTTATAATTTGATTTTCTATTATTTTATTCATATTTCTGGCGGTGTGGAAGAAGGCCTAATGGCCTTAACTACGTCAGAATATAAATAGATAGCTAAATAAATAAACAAACAAACAAACATATATTAAAAACAGCTGAACGTAAGGCACATGACGAAATGTTTTCTTTTCGATGCCCGATCTACAGGTGATTAAACTGAGTTAACCCTGGCAGGCATTTGGCTAAGAAGTTCATTAATTCAAGTACGTGAACGCTATAGAAAGATTCATCTTTTAGGGATGAGGAAAGCTTAGTAAAGACAATTCGTTTTGGTTGTCTGTAGTTGGATTTCCGAGATTTCCGAAAAGCCTAACAACCAGTTTAATTAAAATAGAAGCAGAAAGGAAAACACAGGCAACGACGGGTGATTTCACCTAGTCAAGTATATTAATCAAAATATATAATTTGTTGCATGAACACAAGCCATCTACAACAGAGAATAGAAACGCAAATTCAACAACAGTGAAAACGGTCTACTGGTCTACCCATGCATACTAAACACGCGATATTACCATAGATGTTAAAACGTGTATAAATAAACTTAAGAAAAGTTTCATTTTGAACTGGATACTTTCATTTAGTGATTATTGACAAGATGGGAACTCTCGTGATATTTGAATAAAACTATTTCGCGAATATACTTACTTACTTATCCGTAGCAGTCCATCTGCATCTCTTGTACGAAAAATATACGTGGATTTTTTTTATATTTTAGTAGGTTATTTTACGACGCTTTATCAACATCTTAGGTTATTTAGCATCTGAATGAGATGAAGGTGGTAATGCCGGTGAAATGAGTCCGGGGTCCAGCTCCGGAAGTTAGCCAGCATTCGCTCATATTGGGTTGAGGGAAAACCCTGGCAAAAAACCTCAACCAGGTAACTTGTCCCGACCTGGAATCGAACCCGGGCCACCTGGTTTCGCGACCAGACGCGCTAACCGTTACTCCACACGTGTGGACAATATAGGTGGATGAAAAAGATGTGGACAAAGAATTCGTGGACATATATTTACTTACAGTGGAGGAAAGATTAGTGTGGACCAAAAATACACTGGATGAAAAAGTAATTGGTCGAAACTCATGTGTACAAAAGTCTGGGAACCGTTCAGCGTGGTTTACCATACATCAAATCCAGACAGAAGGAAAATAAATCCCTACTTTTCTATCAAGAATAAAACACGTTTCCGCTGGGTTCATAGTTATTAATGTAACCGACAACAAAATTTTAGTTAGAAAATAGATTCGATCAATGGAACATATGTATGCAAATACGCCAACAAGCCGCTGCTAATATTAGTCAACGTCAACATATATAACCTTGGATGGGGCGTTACTATTGTACTGAATATAGAATCACCTGTGAAATCGATACGAGTCGACAGGGCCTCCTGACAAAAGACTTCAAAATCTTTCAGAACACACACCCACACACCGTACAGCATAACCCCTCTCCATACAGAAATAAAAATAATCTCAACGTGTCACGCAAGGCACGGGCTTTAGGCTTTTATTTGTGTGAGTTTTATCGTGAGGATTTAGTTGTTTGAAGCAACGCCTGCACTGGAGGAGTTATGACCAATCTTCGTTGCACACGATTTCGTAACTTCCCGTCTGCAGACTGCTAGAAGACTTAACGGCTTAGACGAAGTAGATGAGATGAGGGGGTGCTATTATAACAGCACACTGTCGAAGCTGTAAATGCGTTAGTTGCAATATGTTACTGGCTGTTGAATATCCACCGAGCTCTGCAGATGTGTAAGGAAGCCAACTTCGAGAATAAATTGAAGTCAGATGAATGGATTCCAAAGCGACGTTTCTGACTTTCCCGAAGAAAGCACACTCCAGAATGGAAACAATAGATATGAAAGGAAAGAAAGAAGAAAGGAAAGAATGAATGGATAAAAAGAAACAAGAAGAAAGTAAATAATGGTACTTACTTATTTATTTATTTATTTATTCACATATTTATTTATTTATTTATTTATTTATTCACTTATTTATTTACTTATTTATTTTATTTATTTATTTACTTATTTACTTATTTATTTACTTATTTATTTATTTATTTATTTACTTATGTATATACTTATTTATTTATATACTTATTTATGTATTTCCTTACTTATACCTTTACTTTCTTTTTTTTGTCTTCTTTGAAGTTTCAAACTGTGCATACTTACAGAACGAATGGCCATACGGGCTCGTGCCAAGGATCTCGTGTACAAGAGTTTGTATAATTTTTTATACATCAATAAATGCACTTTATCTATCTATCCATTTTTATTTACTTTCTTATTTAGTTAGTTATTTATTTATTTACGTATGTATTTACTTATTTAAATATTTACTCATTCACTTACTTACTCATTCATTTATTATTTATTCATTTACTTATTTATGTAATTACCTATTTATTTATTTATTACTTATTTATTTATTTATTTCCTTATTTATTTATGTCCTTATTTATTTACATATGCATTTACTCATTTACTTACTTATCTATTTATTTATGTATTTACTTATATACGCCTATGTATTTACTTATATTATGTATTTATTTATTTTCTTATTTATTTATTTATTTTCTTATTTATTTATTTACTTTCTTATTTATTTATTTCCTTATTTATTTATGTCCTTATTTATTTACATATGCATTTACTCATTTACTTACTTATCTATTTATTTATTTATGTATTTACTTATATACGCCTATGTATTTACTTTTATATGTATTTATTTATTTTCTTATTTATTTATTTATTTTCTTATTTATTTATTTATTTTCTTATTTATTTATTTTCTTATTTATTTTCTTATTTATTTATTTTCTTATTTATTTATTTATTTTCTTATTTATTTATTTATTTTCTTATTTATTTATTTATTTATTTATTTATTTATTTACTCACTCATTTACTTATTTATGTATTTACTTATTCATTTATTTACTCATTCATTTACTTATTTATTCATTTGCTTATAATAATAATAATAATAATAATAATAATAATAATAATAGTAATAATAATAACATTAATAATAATAATCATAATAATGATAATAATAAATTAAGCTTCCCTTAAGAAAAGGTTGCCAGATTTGACAAAGCGTATTACATATAATTTCGAAACATACCTAAAAGGTAAAATGATTTACATTTGAAAAGATTAGCGAATCAAATATACAAAACGTCAGAAAAATTTACACCTAAGTAGTGTACACGCTCATTTGCAGTTAAGCAAGGGATAGTAGTATCATCAGAAACGTTAGAATGATTCGAATGGCATATACCGCGAGAAAAATAATAGCTACGGATTTACTGATATTGACATCTAAGCCAATCAATAGCCATCGGTTAAGATAATTTGAAATTTCCATTATCACTCCCATACAAGTGATTTCTTAATATCTGAACCGATCCTTTTTTAGGGCACTAATGGCCATTTCCTTCCTTCGTATTCATTTATTTATTTATGTACTTATTTACTTATTTATTTATTTATTTATTTATTTATTTATTTATTTATTTATTTTTACTTATTTATTTATTATTTTTTTATTCTCTTATTCATTTTTTTATTTATTCATTTATTTATGCATTATCCAGTTGCAACCATCTTTAATAATTCTTGACGATGAGTACTTGGAGCGCTTTGTGAGCAAAGAGGAGGCAAATTAATTAATTTCAACCGTTGGTGAAGGAAAATGGAACGGCAAAAATCTTCTACATTAGCACGAATATAAAAGGATCGTTCCCCCCCCCCCCAGTCGTAACTTGTTACTATTACGACTGGGATTAAGCCATTCATTACAGTTGTCTCGAACTGGAAAACGTTGAGTCGCCTACATTCCAACACACACGTATACACAAACATTCGCACGGGAAGTCCAAAACCACAATTACGCAGGCCCATACATTAGTTACATTTTAAACAATTCGTTAATCCTCAACAATGCCCCTTCTCACATTTATTCCATTCTCTTTTGAACCTTTCTAAACCTCCTAACGAAGCTTGGAGAGTGGTAGTTAGGTCTAAATTAGGGCAGAAAATAAGAGAGAATTTCCACAGCCTTTTACCATTTTATTCCTGTTAAGGATCTTTGAAATAGTGTAAGACACGGTGGATTTTTATATTTCTTCTGTAGGCAACAGGCATAGCTGAGATGACTGCGAGTTGGACTCAAGATTTGAGGCTGCCTTGGTTCGAATCCTGCTTGGGATGATTAACTGGTTAGGTTGTTGTAGTATTTCTCGGAAATTGTTTACTTAAAAGCACAACAGCGTTGTTATTTTCTAACTGTAAACCAGGTAGCGTAGGGAAAACCTTATGCACCAACACTTCAGAAAGAGATGGAGATATGAGGACAGTGACCTAGTCTACCTCTATTGAAAAGTGTAACACTATGTGAAACCCTTATTAAGTTTTATGGTTTTCCAAGAAAACTTTCACCTTGTTGTCAGCTCATCTTCCTACCATATGAAATACATACTTTTCTGGGATTCGTCCCCTCATCCTTTATAAAATAGCCATGACTACACTGTGTGCAAGGGAGAGCGTAACTACCTTCTTCTCTTTCTAAAATTTGGTAATTCGGATTACAATAGGGGCCAGTCTTCAGTTTCGACCGCTGTACTTCTGCAGTTTCTGTACCGAGTTTGTCTATGACGGTTGTGTGTTTAGTTTGATAAAGAAAAATAAAATCAGTTTTCTGTGGTTCGTGAAAAGTGTAAACTCCTTTATGTCATATGAGAATTTGAGAAGTAAACTCGGTGAAACGTATGGATTTAAATTGAACGATCGTGGAGAAGTGCACGACAGAAAAAAGTTTTTTCGTGTTGTTGATGCAGGAATAGTACATTATGCAACGAGCCTATAATGATAGTAATTCAGAATCGAGTATGGATATTTATGAAACGAGCGCAAGCGAGTTTCATAATTTTCATACGAGCTTCTTAATTATCATTATAGGCGAGTTTCATACGACTTTTTATGCTCGACTATATTTCTAACTTGAAATTACCGGCATTCAGATCTATACACTTTATTTGTATCTGACAAGTGACCTTGTTCTAGGTCGTGAATTGTGAGATGTGGACAGACGCGAAAGTATTGATTTTTTCCGAGGAACAATAATGTCATTGACCTTGACGTAGTCCCGTTAAACTTGATAATATTATAACCTTGATTATTCAATTCGACATTGAAAAACGAGATGACAAATTGAATTTATTTGAATATTATTTACAATTAACGCTAATTATTATAGTAACAGAACATAACCTTCTGCGACAGTATTGGATTCCCAGCCTCCGTGACTTTTCGCTAATTCTCTTTCGATTGCATATCCGAGAATAATCGATACTTGCGGTTTTATAACGGTACAAAGCTGACTTGTCATTGGCTGAACATATGTAAGCTGAGTTATCATTGGCTGAAGACCTGACCTTTAATGAGTAGGTGTACTTTAATGACATGCATTAAAGGACTGCTACCAGGTGTATAATTACTACATTTCGGCATGGTCGAGCATAAACATTATTACTAAACGTAGAGCGGCACTTAATTCGGAGCATGTAAATTAAAATCATGGATAAAGCAGTATTAACTAGGTGAGTCTTCATCCTTTTTGTTATTTATGTTTGTCTCAAAAATTCCCGTAGAAATTGACACAATAAATTATAAGCCTCATAATAAATATTTTAGTAAATAATTAAAATAGTTGTTTTGTAATATAACGATACAATATATACAGATATACAACATTTAATACTTATGCTTATCACTGAACACAAGTTAAATTTAAAAATAATTGTGTATTACAGTATATTAAAACATTTTTCAATTCGATCAAAACTCGATTAATCTATCTATCGATTAATCGATTAAATTCAAATAATTAATCGATTAAATATTTTGATCGATCGACAGCACAAATTCACGATCTCGTGAATCGTAAACTGTTTAGTCAAAGCAATGCATTTCATGTTGTCAGACAAAATACATTTTAATATTAGATCATATTAATCAACTAATTACGAACATGATGTGCGAGAGGTCCAGGAGGAAAATATACTTTTTAAAAAAATTATTGAATCATTTAGAACACACCTCCCAACATAAAGATGAGATGTGGTAAATAAATAAAGAAGCATTATTAATGCAATATTATTGTTGTTGTTGTTATTATTATTATTTTTATTATTATTATATTATTATTATTATTATTATTATTATTATTATCATTATTATTATTATTATTATTATTATTATTATTATTATTATTTCAGTACATGACATTGTGACTACTCTCTTTGGTGATAAGCAGTAGCAGTAGTAGTAGTAAAGCAGTAGTAGTAGATACAACAGTAGTAGCATCAATAGTTGTACCAATAGCTGTATTAGTGGTAGCAGCAGTAATAGTGGTAGTAGCAGTAATATTAGCAGAAGTAGTAGCAGCAACAGTAATAGTAGCAATAGCAATAGTATTAGCAGCAGTAGTAGTTGTAGGCCTAGTAGTAGAAGGAAGAATATTTTATTTTATTTATATTTGGATATTTAACGACGCTATATCAACTACTGGGTTATCTAGCTTCGATGAGATTAGTGGTAGCGAGATGGTATTTGGAGAAATGGGACCGAGGATTAGATTACCTGGCATTCGCCTTACAGTAGGGAAAAATCTCGGGGAAAAAACTAAACAAGATAATTAGCCCAAACGGGAATCAAATCCACGCCCGAGCGCATCTCCGGATTAGCAGGCAAATATTCTACTGTCTGAGCTACTCCGGTGACCCAGGTATTTTATTAAACGATTGTTTCAACTTTCACCTTTTGATCACCTTTTTATGTAACAGGATCCGTAAAACAATTTACAAATTTGTAAACCTTCGCCATTACTTGCCTACTCATGTATTACGTTTGGTTTATTTGGCTATAGTTGAATCTGTCATCCAATATTTTATAACTGGATGGGGAGGCATTACAAAAACTGCTCTTCTTCCTCTAATTATGTTGAAAAAACGTATAATCAAAATTTGTTTGAAAAGGCGACTGGATTATCCAACAAATTTAATCCATTCCGAATTGAATGTTTTCAGAATTGACCAAATTCATAAATACTCTTTAATGAAATTCTATCATAAAAATAGAATGAAATTTGTAGCTCAGCCACATGATCACAATACAAGACGAAATGAAATTCTTAATTTAGTTGAACCTAAATGTTTCACATCTGCTTCTTTACTACACAGTACAAATTATGGTCCACGTCTATATAATTCGATAATAAAATTTCATCCAGAATTGACTACTTTAAGCAATGAAATTTTCAGATCCAGAATTAAAAAATTATATGACAGACTTCCCTGTATTATATTATGTACCATGTATTGTAAAAAGAGTTTATTTCTATCCTAAGTATATTTTTTCTATCTTATCTTGGTTACTATATCAACATGACCTGTACTAATTATACTACTAATAATAAATTAATAATAATCCATCAATCTCAACATCATCTCTTTTTTGACTCAGTTATTACTAGTATTATTATTACTAATTTAATTATCATCTTTATGTGACCTTTTTTCTTAAGGGGAGAGGATGATATTTTTTTTTATTTTTTTCCTATTTGGTATAAAATATTAGTTTTTTGTATGTAGAGAGCTCATAGCTGTAGGAACTCAACCAAATATAAATATTTTGAAAAAGTTATTTGGGGGCCCAAATTTGAGAAAAATATGTACCCAATTCAGGATTGTACTAAAACCGATATATCTAAACCGTTTTTAAAGATAGGTTCAAGCTTTTCTGCAATATATTTGCAAACGCATGTTCTACAAACTGTCTCTACCAGAATGTTGATACTAGTCCCTACGTTTGTAAAATAAACAATTGATATTAATAACAACTTTCTGATTTCCTTTCTTGCAAACAAACGGACGCATTTTTAAAATGAAATCAATTTAAAAAATTCTGTTACAGAGAAACGTTTCCTAATAGTCTAAAGAATGTGTGTTCTAAATTTCATGCATGTATCTTTAATAGTTCAGAAATTATATCTACTTTTGTCTAGCAATGTAGCAAAAAAATGAAGTTACTTGAAACCGATAAAAGCGGGCTTGTGATTTAAAAATCCATAGCGCAGAAAGTTTAAAAATGACGTCTCAACATCCGATAAGGGCACAAATACCCACAAAATGTTATGCAATGCATTCCACATATAGCAAAGAGTATTTTAAAGATTTTTTTTTTTTTTTGAAAATTTAATTTACCGGAAACAACAATAAAAGTGGGCGAGTGATTTAAAAATCTATAACGTAGGAAGTTTAAAAATGGCGACTGAACATCGATAAGAGCACAAATACCCACAAAATGTTATGCTATGCATTCCACACATATCACAGAATATTTTAAAGATTTTTTTTTTAATTTACCCATTTTTCACAAAAAAAAAAACATCCTCTCCCCTTAAGTATTTTGTCTACAAAGTATGTACAGGGACATCATTTTATTTTTACTTCAATTTTTATTGTACCTGAGTTTTTTAATGTACTTCAATCCCACCCCTTCTACTAATGAAGTTCAACCGTCCGAAACACACAGATCCAAGACCGCATATACAGTCATAGTAGCCTTACGGTCATAGTAAACAATACGTTCCAAGAACATGTTCGCGTTTTCCAGTGACGAAAGAGCTTTCAATATTGAATCATTTTCGCACAGGTACTGTCGTCCATTTCCCTACGTATCCCGGTTTCCTCCACCAGCTTTTATTCGCCAGCTAGTGGCTGGACTGATTTAGCTCTTTTCTGTGAACATTAATTTCTGTTAGGAATTGGACGTCTACTTAATATTATACAATTGAAGGGCTCGGTGCAATAAGGTGCTAACCCTCACTTTTGTGAAAATTGAGATTTATGCACAAACATACGTGGAATAATATTGTGCACTTTCTGTCAAAAGATGATTCTGGTATGAGTATAAATTTCGCAGCAGTAAATGCATATCCTTTTTCTAATCAATGTTAAGAGTCATTTGTTTTGAGCAATAAGGCGCCAACCAATACCAATTGAAAGGAGAAAGTAGCCAAATGAACATATTATAAAAAAATAAATTAATTGAAACGATGACGTGATTAACTACACTGATGATAGTACCGACGACCCAGATTATATTATATCTGACTGGAAATGAAGGCACATTGGAAGAGGTAAGGATTAATTTAATTTTTCATTATTAAAATAGTATTGAGGGATGACACCTTCTTGCATCAAAGTTAAACATTATAAAAGCTACATATATATGAGTATATATATATATATATATATATATATATATATATATATATATATATATTTTAATTTTACTCCACTGTTTCAGTGTGAATTAAACATATCAAGGGAACCTGAGATCAGTCACATCAAATTCCGTCCAAACAGGAAAAGAAAGCGTCACCATCAAGACTGGGAACGTTTTAAACACAAGAGAAGGAAAAATAAAGGACAACAATATACTTAACTTTTCAACAAAGAAGTTATTCAAACTAGAGCGATCGTGATTTTGGTCGCATACAGTAGAGTTGTATTCTCGGAGATATTGTTCCGCCGTTTATACTACAGAAGACTGGTCATATGCAGGGTGTATCAAAAGGTCAGAGCAAGCCTTAAGGAGGTGATTCAGGATACGGTACGTGATATTCGTGAAACTCGGAAACGGGGATGAATATTGAAAAAATTGTATTAGGATTTTTGTTGGAAATAGGGTCCTGAATCACCTCCTTAAGGCTTTACCTGACCTTTTGATACACCCTGTATAATCTTAATACTAATACAAAAAAATAAATTTACAGTAACGAAGATGCATCAGTTGGACTTTAAAAATTTTCGTCCATTGACTTATTCAGTACTGAAGAAAATAGTTTCAGATTCAAAGAAACCTCTCCAATTTTCAAATGCCTCTAAGCTTGACTCAGCTTTACCAGGCATTTTAGAGGTTGGTTACACTTACTAGCATGAACTGTCATTACATTCAGTACACTCTCAAGAAATGGGGTCGTCATAGTTCAACAATTTCAATTTGTGTATTACAACCTAAATATTCAACACAACTTACTATAGAGAGTTGAAAATTAGCAGATGTAATGTTACTTCTGGAATAGATCCCATCAGTACATCATGTTTTCTACAGGAATCTCGTTACTCACGGTACTGCATGTGAAGAATATTAACCTGAAAATGTGGATATACTTGATGATATATAGAGCATGGTAAAATTGAATTGCTGTAATGCCATTTAAGTTTCGGCCAGTGTATGGGACCAGTGCCCACCCAGCATCGTGATCCACAAGGGGAACTGCGATAGGTAGCGAACTCTGATTACGAAAGCCGCTATAACGGTCCCCAGATCACCGTGCTAACGACACGATATCTGCATTCTGGTTGGATGATCGTCCACCTCTGCTTCGACATTTGGACGTGAGGTCAGCAGCCGGCTGGACGATCATGGTCCTTCATGGACTGTCGTGCCTCGGATTATTATTATTATTATTATTATTATTATTATTATTATTATTATTATTATTATTATTATTATTATAAGCAAATCTTGTTGTAAGCACAGTATAATACAACGTTAAATTAGAATGTCCAAATGTAGAGGACAAATTCAGATATTATTCATTATAATTCTAATTTAGTTAGTCCACACCTGTGGAGTAACGGCTAGCGAGTCTGGCCGCGAAACCAGGTGGCCCGGGTTCGATTCCCGGTCGGGGCAAGTTACCTGGTTTTTCCGGGGTTTTCCCTCAACCCTGTATGAGCAAATGCTGGGTAACTTTCGGTGTTGGACCCCGGACTCATTTCACCGGCATTATCACCTTCATATCATTCAGACGCTAAATAACCTTAGATGTTGATAAAGCGTCGTAAAATAACCCATTAAAATAAAATAAAAAAATTTAGTTAGGTTGTATAAATGTGCAGAATAAATTTATGTTTGTTTATTCATTCGTAATCCCTCTCAAAGCAGTGTCCAACCATCTGGTGCAATAAGGTGCTAACCAACATAGACATCCCCGATTATCAAATATGCCTGTAATAAAGGTCTTCCAAATTCGGTAAAATGTTTCAAAATTACATAAATGTAACTTAAGAGTCACAGCTTCACATTGAAATCAGTTTCAGCATTTAAATTTCAATATTTGGAATTATGCGTTTTTCTAAACTTTAAAATGCTCATATCTCAGAAGTAACTACGTGTGGGTTAACACCTTATTGCACCGAGCCCTTCAATTGTTTAAAATAACTTAAATAAAAGGGCCTCGTTAAGTAATTAACTGTCACGTGATTTCCTCCCTTTCTACGACCCTACGACATAACCACTTGGACGGACAGTAGGTAGTGTGTCTGAGTAATTTTATCTTTTCGGATCGGGCAGAAGTGAAGATTGAATTTACAGGACGTAAGGTACTCCTTTATAGAGTGGGTACAGAATTATTTGAACATGAGTTACTAGTACGAAGGACGAAACTGGTAATTGGGATTAGGTACAATAATATATAGTGCGATAATATGCACATTAGAACTGAAGCCTCTATCGAAATGAACGGCCACCATTTAAAAAATGTGTTTAAATATCCATATTATGATTATTTTTCAATTTAACTTCATTTTCTATATTGTAAGCTAATGTGCTGTAGACAGTGTAATGTACACTACACAATGGATACGTCCGTCTGGATAGCTCAGTTCGTGAGTGAAAATACTTATTGTTAATACTGTACTGTATTTTGATTAAATAAAAAGCTAATGAAAATAATCAAACTCAAAATCGCGATATTTCCTAGTTTACGTAAATGGATGAACTACTTTTCTTCCCTCCTATATCTAGTAAAATGATTTGTTTGTATATTACGCCAGTATCATCGAACTCCAGTAGGGAGTAGCAAACGGCGTTGATCCAGAGGTATAGGCAAGTTAATATTAAAAATGTTAGTAAAATTAAATGATATCCCTGTATATTTATGTAACGGAACTGTCCCCGAACACGAGCTTTGCTCTTTCGGGGTACTTTAATGTAATATTTTTATGTATGTGTTATTATTAAATAAATCTAAATCTAAACTGCAGAGGTTAAAGTACACAGACGAGAAGTGACAGACTAATTTTTCTTGAAGGTCTGATGTTACTGTCTTCTGAAAAATGCAACTTGAAGTCGATCAGAGGAGTTCACTTAAAAAAAAAGACCGAGATTCATTAATAGCCGGGGGCTTGCAC
Source organism: Periplaneta americana (assembly GCF_040183065.1). Taxonomy (NCBI): domain Eukaryota; kingdom Metazoa; phylum Arthropoda; class Insecta; order Blattodea; family Blattidae; genus Periplaneta; species Periplaneta americana. The sequence continues at coordinate 171,788,427 of NC_091122.1, forward strand.
CCTTCACCGCCCTGTGTTGCCGCCGCCAAATGTATAACTAATGATGATGCAAATTACAGCTGCAATCTTTCAGCGTCCGGCACCGCAAACCGACGCGTCGCATCGCGTCCCGACGCTGGAACCTCCAATGCGTCAGTGTACGCGGTCGTGTCGCCTCACCGCAGCACGGAAGGCTTGTCACCGGCTGACGTGAGAGATATACGACGATCGCAAAAAAGGGGCATGATGGACCATTAGCATGCAAGTCACTCACGGGTCGAGACGCCGGCCGGCAGGCTTCGATTTTCCTCGCCCGTGAGTCATTAAAACGGGGCAGTGGGGTAGAGCAGGGCTCTAGCAGACAGGGCGAATATGGGCATCTACAAATCAGCAGTCAGGAACATACAGGTGATATGTTGTGATAGGCTGCCTACGCCTTCCCTGTCAACTTCATTCAGCCATTACTAGGTAAATTAAGGGTACGCGCTACTGTTTTTTGCCAATTTTTGTCATTTCCTTCGTTTTTAAAATTATGCAAAAAAATCTACTGCAAATCAAGCTTTCAGGCATAACTCCCTGTAAAGTTGATTTGAACAATTTTTCCCTCGAAATTATTAAAAAAACTACTGTTTCCTCAAGAATACTGTAGTGAAGATTTCATTGCGATATATACAGGGTGATTCACGAGGATTTACCGTCGCTTAAGCAGCTTATTTTCGAAGACATTCTGAGCAAAAAATGTAATATAAACATTTGTCCTAATCTCAATATTTTCAAAGCTGCATTAATTTGAAATTATTACTAACATACCTTTTATCTTTAATTTTACGGATAAAAATATTACAAAAGAGACTGAAATATTCAGAAGTGTCATTACTTTAATTGGCTAGTGTTTGTCTGTCTGTCTATTTCTTTATTTATTTAGTCATTTATTTACTCATCTATTTACTCATTTACTCACTCATTTACTCATTTATTTACTTACTTAGTTACTTATTTATTTATTTATTTATTTATTTATTTATTTATTTATTTATTTATTTATTTATTTATTTATTTAAATCCACCACCAACAGAAGCAGGCTTCCAATTACAGGTGGCTTACACAGATACATACACAAAATACATAATAAGAGAAAAACAAAACAAACAACACAAACGAAAGAAAGAAAATACATAACGGTAATAGATGCTAGAATATAATATTGCAGTTAATGTAGTGCCAAATGTCAATATAATGATGCAAAATTATTTAAAAACTAGAGTAAAAACATTGTAATACACTTCTTCATAATTTAAATATCTAAGGAAATACAATTCTTTTTAATATTAACTGTTAAACTGAAATCTAATTGAGAATCACAGTTTAAAGAGACATAGTTGTATTACACATTACAAACAATGGAGAGTTCTTGAAGAAAACAGTTCTAGGAATGGGAATAACAAAAGGCTGCCTATGACGTAATTCTGTTTTTTTTTTTACATTGAACTGAAGGAATTTAAGAAAATCACAGTTATTCAATATACTGTTAACAGTCTTATAGAGTAAAATTGGACTATTTATTAATCGTCGAGATTTTAAAGTTTTATCATTAAATTCAAAAAGTAACTGATTATATGAAATTTGCCTATCATAAGACGACACGTGATGTTTTTTAAAATATAAATAACGTAATAGTAATATTCGTTACAAGAGCGGTATGTTGAAGTTTTCATGTTCGAGGAAAAGTTTGAAAAAGCGAAACGTAGTTGAGCTTTTTTAATTTCCGAGAATTGAAAGAAAACATACCGCTCGTGTATCGTACATTATTTTGTGCGAAGATCGTTTATTACATACCTGAAAGAGGAATTTCTAATTAGTTGCAATGAAATCTCCATCTTGGTTTCTGTTCAATGATGGCAAATTTGCAAAACAAAAATATCTACCTTCAACTTTGTTGCTTTAAAATGTTTTCTGTGTTTACTATACTCCAGCAGGCCGTGGTAAACGTCTGTCTTTTTTTTTCCCCCAGTCTATGATGAGTCTGGAATCTTGTTGATTTTTTCACGGCTTCCTTAATGTTACTTGCAACACAAATGCCGTAACTTTAGTGGAGTTGTAGAGTTTACTTAATTTTTGCAAATATTTAAAAACAATAATTAACAGTGCAATTTAGGTGAAATTGCAGTGGTAAGTTTCCAATTTATAATTATTACTATATTGAACGTCTCTAAAAATAATATGTTAAAAGCCTAAAGCAGTAAAATCAATATGTCACTTAAGCGGTAAGAAGAGGGAAATTGTTATGTGTGTTAGGTTGGGAATACTGAATGTGGAATTTTAGACTCTCCGCGGATTGGTTTCGTGCGGAAACCAAGCAAACACGCACGATCTCTCACAAATGTAATATAAACATTTGTCTTAATCTCAATATTTTCAAACTTACATTAATTTGAAATTATTACTAACATACCTTTCATCTATAATTTTACGGATAAAAATATTACAAATAGAGAATTAACTATTCAGAAGTGTCATTACTTTAATTGGCTATACCTGTTAAGGTTTATCTTGTCTCAGTAGCAATAAATAAAAGTCCCTTGAAATGAGGGTGGAGATTATAGGAGGGTTGTAAATTTTCAGGATTCCTTTCAAAACCTTGTTATTGTACAGGCTGCCGGAACTCAATTTCTTGAAAGACAAGCTCAGTGACGGAACTACACAATACGAAGACAGATATTTTGTAATTTTATTTTGCGCTACAGAATGTATCAACTAGTCCCTTCCGCCACTGGATGGATGGATGAAATCCCTCCACTCCCCCATCGCCATAACAATACAGACGAAGTAAGATATATCTCCTCTCTTTCTCTCTTTTCACAGTGAGACAAGATTCATCACACAGACTTTAGTGTTCTGAATATTATAGATATTATTAATTTGTCCTATAGAATTTATTTGTAATATTGACACTTAATACGAGGGGGATCCAGGAAATAACGACCGTTCGCGCATACCCGCCGCGCAGCTGACTCCCCTTCCTTGTTTGAAGGTCAACTGGCTTCCTTAACATGTGTTCTCATAATGTTGTGAGTACTGGTTGCAACAAGTCGCCATCGTGCATTTTGTGTTACTTCAAAATGAACGACGTGATTGATAATCCCGCCGACTGTGAGGTGAGGAGTGTGATTCGATTTTTGAATGCCCGACATTTGAAACCTGCAGAAATTTACCGATAATTGAAAGAAGTGTATGGTGATACTGTAATGAATGAAAGAAATGTGAGAAAATGGTGCGAAATGTTCAACAATGGGCGAACAAATGTCCACGATGAAACTCGACCCGGACGCCCATCACTCATCACAGAAGACCTGAAGACTAAAGTGAACGACAGAATCTTGCAAGACAGGCGCACATTATTCGACGAATTGCATATTGCCTTTCCTGACATTTCTCGTTCTTTGCTTGGTGAAATTGTGTCGCAACATCTTGGCTACCACAAAATCTGTGCCCGCCCGCACACTGCTGCTTCAACTCGAGAATTGCTGGATCAATTCGGTTGGGAAATCTTTGATCATCCGCCCTATAGTCCAGACCTTGCTCCTAGCGATTTTCACCTTTCCACTAACCTGAAAGACTTTCTGGGTGGTACGCTTTTTGGAAGTGATGAAGAGTTGAAGAAGACAGTGAACACCTGGCTTAATGAACTGGCGGCAGAGGAGTATAACACGGGAATTCTAAAGCTAGTGAACAGATACGACAAATGTTTAAATGTAGGTGGTGATTATGTAGAGAAGTAAAGGAAGCTTCAGTTATGTAACAGACTTTGTTTTTTCAAATACATATTTTTTTTTATTTATTACAACAAAACGGTCGTTATTTCCTGAATCCCACTCGTATTTTAGGAGAAAAATTCACTCCGACGCCGGGAATCGAACCCGGATCCTTTGTTCTTCATACCAAGCACTCTGACAACTGAGCTACGTCGAATTCAATCCATAGCACCGGACCGAACCTTCCTCCTTTGATGTTTCCCTTTGTGGTCTCACGCCAAGTTAGGCATAGTCGTATATGTTGACGTGTATCCAATGTCAACTGCCATTATACTAGGAGCGCACTCAGCTGAGTGACCTGTTGGCCGGGAATCCGCAGTTATTATGCACTGCTAGCTGAGAAAATATTATAGATATTATTAATTTGTCCTACACAATTTATCTGTAATATTGACACATGCGGTGGATTGAATTCGGCGTAGCTCAGTGGTCAGAGCGCTTGGTACGTAGAACGAAGGACCCGGGTTCGATCCCCGGCGCCGGAGCGAATTTTTCTCCTAAAATATTTAGTGTTCTGAAGTTAAAAATGTGTTGTTAATTAATTTTTACAGATTTTGTTTTTCAATTTTTAACTAAAAATGACATAATTCTTACGCACTTATCACAAAAATTGTTACAAATCATATGACTTTAGGAACTTAATTCTTTACAGTTTAATTATGCATCCTAATGTACAGTCTTCAAGAATTTACAAGAGTGGCGTGATTTGTAACAATTGTTATGATAAATGTGTAAGGAAATACAATTTTTAATTAAAAATCGATAAAGAAATCTGCAAATATGGAATTCGTAACACATTTTTAGCTTCAGAATACTAGCTAATTAAAGAAATGATACTCCTGAATAGTTCATTCTCTATCTGTAACATTCTTTTACCCTTAGAACTCAAGAATAACGGCATTTTACGAACAACTTCAAATTAATGTAATTCTGAAAATATTTAGATTAGGACAAATGTTTATAAGACATTTTTACTCAGAATGTCTTTGAAATAAGCTCTGTAAGGGACGGTAAATCCTCGTGAATCACCCTGTACAGTGCTTTTTTTCCTAGAGAAAATGATCCAGATCTCCAAAAATTTTAGGTTCTTTTAACGACTATTACACTTTTATTACATCATACTACTTTTGACAAATAAAACGGCACGTAACGACGTATTTCAACCAATCATAGCTGCTTAACCAACAATTTTTAATCAACACCGTAGTATTTGGTTTTTATTACCTCCCTAGCATTTGTTTGTTTTTATCATCTCCCTAGCATTTGTTTCTTTGTTTCCCAACATTGTGCTTACTTTCAATAACCTTTTAAAATGATTCATGTTCATTTCATCATCCTTAATTAAAACTTTCCTATCATTTATCTTGTTTATATTATTTAGGTTATGTTATAGCTTCTGCTGTATGAGATTATGGATAGTCACGTATCACAGAGATTGCTATATATTATATTGATAATAAATGAAGTGGAATCCAACTGTTTTAATAAAAATTAAACTGAATCAACAAAGTCTCCTTGACTATTAATCGCTCATAGAGTTTAATGATGATTGTATAGTTGGCACAACTGGTAACAAGACAAAAGCTCATCATAACACACTACTGTCATCTAGCGGAATATTTGTAATGATGAGATGATGCAATAATACATTTTCAAGACAATTTAGTAAGTCAATTAATATAATATTGTATTAGAGTACTTTATTCTTCTAATCTTTATATTCTTTATGCTCGACCATGCCGAAATGTAGTAATTATACACCTGGTAGCAGCCCTTTAATGCACCTCATTAAAGTACACCTATTCATTATAGTTCAGTTGTTCAGCCAATGAGAATTCACCATTGTAGCATTATAAAAGCGTAAGTATTGATTATTCTCGGATATGCGATCAAAAGACAACTAGCGAAACGTCACGGAGGCTGGAAATCCAATACTGTCGCAGAAGGTTATGTTCTCTTACTATAATAATTAGCGTTAATTGTAAATAATATTCAAATAAATTCAATTTGTCACCTCGTTTTTCAATTCTAAATCAATTTCCAGGTTATATCAAGATTAATGTTCATGTTATTCTCTAGATTATATCAAGGTCAATGACATTCGCTCCTCGGAAAAAATCAATAATTTCGCGTCTGCGCACATCTCACAATTTAGAAGTTCAGTTCCGCTCCTCACTTAGATAACCATAACATGAATACTTATGAATAATTTCAAGTTAGAAATATGGTCGAGCATAAAAAGTCGTATGAAACTTGCCTATAATGGTAATTAAGACGCTCGTATTAAAATTATGAAACTCGCTTGCGCTCATTTCATAAACAAACATACTCGCGTCTTAATTACTACCATTATAGGCTCGTTGCATACTGTACTAGTCTTCTACTCGTGAAATCAATTCTGTGAAAGTAATAGTACAAATTTTGGAGACTGAATAGAATAAATTATAAACTATAAACTGAATAGAATAAATTATAAATTATAAACTCAAAATATTATTCCCTCAACATTCTTACGAAATACAAGGACGTAAATCCACTAAACTAGATCAGACCCCTGTATTCACGTTTGTAATTACACTAGTATATCAGTAACGTGGTTAATGTTACAAGAAATAATAAACATGTATTAAACAGCACCAAGACGTAGGAGCCAGCAGGGATGTCATGCATATTTATGCAGATTCTAGTGTGATATGAATTTTGCATATCGGATCGTGCAGCTATACGAGCCCCTCTATCTGGAGCAAACCTTCCAATAAATCCTCCGTCGCTTAATATGGCAAGTTCAGGGATTTGGATGAAGAAACTTCTGCTCATACCAAACTTACGGTCAATTGCCTTTCAGTCACTACAGCTTTACGCCCGATGTAATTTTGCTAGTGGAATATGACTATCAACTTGGACTGCTTTTGTAGAGAACATACAGCGGTGGTAGACATTTTTATACATTTAGCAGTTCTACAGTCACCGAAGCAAATCCATCTCTTTCATTCATCTCATGGTCTAGATTGTCTCAAATCCTCCTTGCTACTGTTCAGTGGCGGCTCGTGTTTTATAAAACAGTACAAATGCAATCCTGTCTTTAATTATAAAATCGAAGTTAGATTATTTATTACAAACCATCATGATTAAACACTCAAATTTATGAAAACAAAAATAATAATTTATGATGTGAAGGGATGTACGAAGAGAGACTTAATAACAAATGAAAGCATAAGAGAAAAGTTAGACATTTTTAATATAAATGAAAGATTAAAAGGTTTTAAACAAAATTGGAAAGAACATGTCGATAGAATGCCAGATACCAGACTTACTAAACAAATAATGCAATATCATCCTAAAGGAAGAAGATCGGTGGGCAGACCTAGGAAACGATGGATGGAGGAATTCGAAGACGGAACAGGCATTTGATTGCCTATACCATGGAGTGATGAAGAAGAGAAGAATTTATGTGACAAGAGACTTAAGTAAGATTTTATTCATGAGTGGGCAGTTTATTATTTCCACGAGTGAATAAAATCTATTAAGTCAATTTTTTCCACTACTAATATGAAAGTAATATTTCTGTGAAAATAATTTTTAATTGAAAGTGAATATTAGGCGCATTTGTTATTGTTTGATTCAAAACCAACTGTTGTCCATGGTTAGTTCAACTAAATATTATGTAAAGTTGACTATGATGATGATGATGACGATTATTATTATTATTATTACTATTATTATCATTAAAAAGAATAAGTGTTAAAGGTGTTCGAGAATAAGGTGCTTACTAAAATATTTGGGGCTAAGAGGGATGAAGTTACAACAGAATGGAGAAAGTTACACAACGCAGAACTGCACACATTGTATTCTTCACCTAACATAATTAGGAACACTAAATTCAGACGTTTTAGATGACGTATGGGTCAATCAATAAATTCGTATAAAATGTTGGTTGGAAGACTTAAGGGAGGCCGAAACATATATGGGAGGATAATATTAAAATGGATTTGAGGGAGGTTATATATGATTTTAGGCATTGGATTAATCTTGCTCAGGATAGGGAAGGATGGCGGGCTTATTGAAGGCGGCAATGAACCTCCGGGTTCTTTAAAAGTCAAAATGGATTATTTATGAAAGGGTCTAAGTCGCTAATTTTGTGAAACGAGTTTGTAATGTAATATTGCTCTTTGGGTGTAGATATATCGATTTATATGTGAAGAGGACTAAGTTTAACACTCTAATGCTTAGTAGGATTTATGATACAATTTTTATTTCAGCCTTAATTTCAAAATTTCGGCCCGGAAGCAGTTTTTCTGAAATTGCTAACAATTTAGTATTCAACACTTAGGCCCTTTTATAAATAACCTATTTTGTAAGTATGTATTATTAAAAGGGATACAATATTATCTATTAAATTTCCATCTTCCGCATTTCAGTTCTCGTATATTGGCAGGTCTGATGTTACATGCGCTCGTTCACATCTGTGGAGTAACGGCTAGCACGTCTGGCCGCGAAACCAGGTGGCCCGGGTTCGTTTCCCGGTCGGAGCAAGTTAGATGGTTGATGTTTTTTCCGGTGTTTTCCCTAAAACCCATTACGAGCAAATGCTGGATAACTATCGGTGTTGGACCCCGGACTCATTTCACCGGCATTATCACCTTCATCTCACACAGACGCTAAATAACGTAAGCTGTTGATAAAGCGTCGTAAAATAACCTTACTTACTTACTGGCTTTTAAGGAACCCGGAGGTTCATTGCCGCCCTCACATAAGCCCGCCATTGGTCTCTATCCTGAGCAAGATTAATCCATTCTCTATCATCATATCCCACCTCCCTCAAATCCATTTTAATATTATCTTCCCATCTACGTCTCGGCCTCCCTAAAGGTCTTTATCCCTCCGGCCTCCCAACTAACACTCTATATGCATTTCTGGATTCGCCCATACGTGCTACATGCCCTGCCCATCTCAAACGTCTGGATTTAATGTTCCTAATTATGTCAGATGAAGAATACAATGCGTGCAGTTCTGCGTTGTGTAACTTTCTCCATTCTCCGGTAACTTCATCCCTCTTAGCCCCAAATATTTTCCTAAGCACCTTATTCTCAAACACCCTTAACCTATATTCCTCTCTCAAAGTGAGAGTCCAAGTTTCACAACCATAAAGAACAACCGGTAATATATGTTTTATAAATTCTAACTTTCAGATTTTTTGACAGCAGATTGGATGATAAAAGCTTCTCAACTGAATAATAACACGCATTTCCCATATTTATTCTGTGTTTAATTTCCTCTCGAGTATCATTTAGGGTAAATTAGGGTTTGTTGGACAGTCGGGCATGTTGGACACTACGTATTGTAACGTGTTACCTCGCCACTTGTGGGCACCACATTCTGCTAGAAGTCAATGACGGAAGTAGCCACGAGTAGGGCTACTTCCGTCATTGATTTCTAGCAGAATGTGGTGCCCACAAGTGGCGAGGTAACACGTTAAAATACGAAGTGTCCAACATACCCGACTGTCCAACAGACTCTAATTTACCCTATATTTGTTACTGTTGCTCCAAGATATTTGAACTTCTCCACCTATTCAAAAGATAAATTTCCAATTTTTATATTTCCATTTCGTACAATATTCCCGTCACGAGTCATAATCATATACTTTGTCTTTTCGGGATTTACTTCCAAACCTATCTCTTTACTTGCTTCCAGTAAAATTCCCGTGTTTTCCTTAATCGTTTGTGGATTTTCTCCTAATATATTCACGTCATAGGCATAGACAAGCAGCAATTCCAAACCCGCTCTGTTATCCTGGACTTTCCTAATGGCATAGGCTACTCTAGAGGAAAGTTAAAAAGTAAAGGTGATTGTGCATCTCCTTGCTTTAGACCCCAGTGAATTGGAAACGCATCTGACAGAAACTGACCTATACGAACTCTGCTGTACGTTTCACTGAGACACATTTTAATTAATCGAACTAGTTTCTTTGGAATACTAAATTCAATAAGAATGTCATATAAAACTTCTCTCTTAACCGAGTCATATGCTTTTTTTAAATCTATGAATAACTGATGCAATGTACCCTTATGCTCCCATTTTTCCTCCATTATCTGTCGAACACAAAATATCTGGCGTAAAATAACCTACTAAAATAAAAACTAAAAATAAAATACACGCTTTGCTATTGCCAAGAATGACGTAAGTCATATAGTTCAGTATTTTGTTGAACGCTTGATCGCACTATAGATTTCCATTTGTATTTATATTCCGTGAGAAACTTCTGATCAAAAACAGTATATGAATATATAGTTGATCTCCTAGGAAATGGAGCACTATCCGTCCGCAGCAGCGGGATTCGAACTCAGAGCCATGAATTTAATGTAGCTTCGAGTCCACCGGAAAGGAGGGCAACATGAATTTCATTCCATATGGGCGCAAAGGTCAAATTTCACTGTACGAGAGTTTGTTTTTATAATTAGAAATTATGAAGTCCAGTACTGCGTAAATGTATTCCATTTATCATGCATTTTTCCTCTTTTAATTATTTAATAAAATATCCTATTCATGGAACATTCTGTAACGGACTGCAGATTAATACAGTGTAACTACTGTCGTTATTCAGGTAACATAATTAAGCATAATGCACTGCTCTGTTTTTCGGGCATTTGCAAGAGTTACGCCACAAAAAAAGAAACAAATGAATGTCATTTTACAACGTTTATATTCTGGCTGAAGGAAATTAAATATAAACATACTTTCAAGCTTTCAATTTTGATCAAATATTCCATCAAAATATAATAATTAACAGAATATTGCAAGCAAATACTTCATAGATCTGCCGGTTAGCATGTTTGATCGTGTAACAAGCCGTCCAGGGTTCAGATCTTAGTTGGGACTAGGCTGAGGTTTTTTCTGAGATTTTCCCCCAACCAGTTGAAGCAGAATTGTTAGGTAACTTTCAGCGTTCAAACTTGAACTTATTTCGCGAACAACTAAGTCTTCTGCCGTATCGATTGGTGTCTCATACACAAGACGTTTCACGTCTCACCACAAAAAGAAATCCAGTGGGTTAGGTCCGGTGATCGAGGTGGCCACGGTACCGGCCCACCCCTGCCAATCCAACGATCGGGGAATGTAGCATTTAGGTGCTTCCTGACACGACGATCAAAGTGTGGAGGGGCACCATCATGCTGAAACCATATTCGTTCTCTGATGTTCAATGGGATATTTTCTAAAAGTTCTGATAGGACGTCGCGTAGAAAAACAAAATAATTACCACCACGGAGAGTGTTAGGGACCCTTTTAACTTGTTGTAGGCACAACAGTACAAACAGAACTAACCAGTGTGTGTTGTGACGGAAGTCAAGCCATTTACCCTTCAGGCCATTTTGCGGCAAAACGGCGCATATGCTAAAGTTTTGTCACTTAAAAAATATGTTTTTTTACCTCCTCTATCATCCCTGAAACGTTGTAAACGTTATTTTTAACACCCTGTATGTAATATAAAAACGAACAATGTCAAGTAAAATGGCTGTCACACTGTAATCTATAGAATATAGACCTCACAAATTGAAATATGTATTATTTACTTTACTGTAGGGCACTGGAGTGTTTGTTTCCATTTCTGCGTAATGGAGGAAATAAATGTACTATGAATACACGTATAACAGGAATTAAACTAAACTATTGAATCAGCAACCAGACATTTTTATTTGAAACCACTACATAAATGTATGTATGTACAGTACATTAAATGTTAATTACACAGTTACAACCTGTAGTTGATTATTTGATATATCAATAGTTTATGCTCTATTACAAGTAATCAAAAACGAAATAGCATTAGTTTTCAATAAAGAACTAACCCTGACATTTCATTTTTAACTTCTAGAGCGTAAACTGTTATCTAATGCTTGTTGTGTATTCCGCTGGACTTGAAAATAATAACTTATTGAAAAAGGACAAAATGAAGGCCGTTGGGAATTTTTGTTCACGACATTGATCGATTGAACGCGGTGAGGTTCTTGTATACACCAAAATATAGCGTGACATAGGACCCCGACTTTTACTTTTCATTATACTAAAGAAAGAGAACATATTGTGCTGTAAAAAATGTCGAATTCACGAATTTCACGGACAATCTCGTTTCCACCAAACCTGACATCTAAAAAGTAACAGATGATTCATCACATTCCTATAATTGCGTGAAACATTTATGTCTTTCGTGAGTGTTGTTGTGAGTATGATTGGAAATGTAAGACTGTTTGAGGTATGAAATATAAGTGTTTTCATTTTTACTTAATACTTCTCATATTTAAATTTAATTACTTCATACATGCTCCTTCATTCGACATTTGGAGACCTCGACACTTCTAAGAATTGTCCATTAACATTATTATCGTCTTACGAGGACTTCGGTTGGGAAACAAAAGGCATACCGATATACAGAAGGCTATGGCAACCCTACTGTTCGTGAAAAGTTTTTTATCTGAGCGTCAGTTCTCAGTACGTATAGATGGCATTAAATCAACGCTTCGTCCAGTTTTAGCTGGAGTACCCCAAGGATCTACACTCGGGGACAAAAAAAACCGGACACTTCTATATTTGCTTGTATTTTGTTGCCAATTATTTGAAAATGAAACAAAACCCAGTTAAACAAAATAATGTTTCATTTAGCACCTTATACGACAACATTTGAAAAAAAAATCTCTGATGAAAAAATTTACAAAAAAATACAAAGTGCGTATAACTATGGCATTCGAACTGTTTTTTTCATTTTATGGTGCCTTAAACATTAAAAACTCTTTTTAGTAACGGGTATTACCCCCTCTGGCTTGAATAACTGCATCCATACGTCTTGGCATGCTCTCAATTTGTTAGCAATGTCTTCTTGAGGAATAAGTTCTCATTCTTCGCCAAGTGCTCGCCTCAACTCTTGTAACGATTCTGGTCTCGGTCGTCTATTCTTAACACGCCGTCCCAGCATGTCCCACACGTGTTCAATTAGGTTCATGTCTGGACTCCTTGCTGACCATGGAAGAACATGATTCCCACTTCTTGGAGATAATCTCCGACCGCATGGGCAATATGCGGCCGTGCATTATCATGCATTAAAACAAAATTATCGCCTACAAATTGGCCAAATGGCACAACATGATCAGCCAAACATTCATTTATAAACCTATCAGCTGTTAGTCTTCCATTTTCAACAAAAACCAACTCTGTACGAGCATCCGTACACACTCCTGCCCAAACCATCACTCCACCACCTCCATACGGCATATTTTCAGAAATGCAACACTGTGAAAATCGTTCTCCCCTCCTTCTCCAAACTCTTTCACTTCCATCAGGTGAGCACAGATTGAAACGGGACTCATCGGTGAACAGAACACAGCTCCACTGTCTATTTCTCCAATCCCTGTGATCATTTGCAAAACGCAGTCGTTCAACTCGATGCATCCTGAGAAGTCTGGGACCAGTTGCAGGTCTACTTGATATCAGTCCACTTGCTTTCAACCTCCTTCTAACTGTTTTTGCCGAAATTGGGCGTCCATGCATGTTAACAAATTGCTGGGCTACACTAGCAGCTGGCAGGTTGCGCTCCCTAAGAACTCTCAACACCATATACCTGTCTTCATTTGGATTTGTAGCTCTTGGGCGACCCGAACCTGGTCTTCTGGTATATTCTAGGGTCTCTCTATACCGTTTTATGGCATTCTGGGTTGTGCTTCTAGCCATATTCATAACATTTGCAATGTAACGTACACTGCGTCCATCATCGTAAAGGGCTACAGCTGGAGCCACATCTTCAGGTCGCATCTTGTTTTAAGACAAATGTTACAACCCCACTTAAACTCAGAAAATGTAAAAATAAAGAAATAACGAATGATAACGATAATGAAGCACAAAATGGTTGAGACAAAATTGTTGTAGCTGAGACTCCGAAAGCAAAATTGGAATATTTGGTTGTAATGGCTTGTTTATAAAACAAAAAACAATCAACAATGTATACACGTCTCCATAACAACAGATGGCTACCATAATATTGTATGAGAAGATAATGTTTTGCAAAATACCAGTAAATATTAAAGTGTCCGGTTTTTTTTGTCCCTGAGTGTATATTGTCACCACTTCTCTTCAATCTCTTCACATAATATGACATTCCATGTTTACGACCGTCACACATAGCTATGTATGCTGATGATACAGTTTTCTTTTATTCTCACAGTAACCTAAATACTGCAATCAGCACTCTTCAGACATCCTTACAGGAGCTGTCTAAATGGTTCTCTGACCGGAGATTACTACTCAACATTACCAAGACAGAAGCTAAAATCTTCTCTTTAAGGCCTATTCATAATCCACCTCCTTTGGTTCTTCTAAATTAACAAGTTATGGCTCTCTAGTCAAGAAGATGTAACATATTTGGGACTATTATTAGACACGAAACTTACACGGAATGCCCATATAACTCGCATTGTTACACTAGCCTCTTCCAGGATTCGAAAATTATACCCTTTGGTTAATAGACGTTCACAAATTGGATTGGACTGTTCAATGCTACTCTACACCTCGCTTGTACGACGTCTTTTAACTTATGCAGCGCCAGTGTGGGGGACAGCAAATAAGACTCACATGCAACGCCTACAAGTTCTCCAGAACAAGTTCCTGCGAACAGCAACAAATGTCCCCTGGTTTGTAACAAATCAGCAACTGCATCAAGAATTGGGAATTATTCCACTAGAACAGTACATACATTCAATGTCAAAATCTTTCTTCAACAAACTTCCCGGCGTTCCTGGAGCTGTAACATATAGGCTAACATTGGAGCAAGATCTTGTCAGCCATCTAGACTTAAAAGGAAACTACCTCAAGACATCTTTCTTAGTGATACTGACAACTCTTCATAAATTTAACACAGAAAATCATCATCATATTTTTATTCTCACAGTTCACAAAAATGATCAATTAATTTAAAATAAATTTAATTAGAGGAGCCTTTACAGCCAAACTCAGCATGGTATTCTTTATGGGATATTCCATAATTTAACTGTGGTCTGTATAGCAGTTTGCTGGTCGACCAAAAATAATTTAAAAAAACCTACTGTTGTTGTGTAATCGTAACAGTGTTCAACTAGTTTGTATAGACTTTGAATAAAATATCTATTGAGAATAAAGTTTAGAAAATATTTTATACGTCTGACATGACGCGAGGATGTATCGTAGAAATGTCGGAAGAAAGTTTTCTATAAATCAGGTAATAAATACCGTACAGCGAGATGTCAGATATATATCGATTGTGACAATTAAAATATCCACAGATAATACAGAAGGTCATGGTATAGCATATAAAGTGCAGTAAGTTTGTTACTTTATTTTATTATTCGTATTGTTGTAATATAAAAGCCTATGAATAATTTAAAATAAACTGAAATAATGAAGTTAAAATGTCATACCAATTGTATTTAGATATCTATACTAATAATAAATCTGTAGCCAAAATTTTTCTGGTAATTTCCGATTTTCTAAAAATAATTGGTGTTAACATGTATAACTAACCATCCTGAAACCGAAAATCACTTTTTTTTTATTTTTGTGTGTATGTCTGTCCGTCTGTCTGTCTGTCTGTCTGTCTGTTACCTTTTCACGCGATAATGGATGAACGGATTTCGATGAAAATTGGAATATAAATTAAGTTCGTTGTAACTTAGATTTTAGGCTATATGGCATTCAAAATACATTATTTAAAAGGGGGGGTTATAAGGGGGCCTGAATTAAATAAATCGAAATATCTCGCTTATTATTGATTTTTGTGAAAAATGTTACATAACAGAAGTTTCTTTAAATATAATTTGCGATAAGTTTTATTCCTTGAAACATTTTGATAGGACTGATATTTAATGAGATAAATGAGTTTTAAAATTAAAATAACTGCCATCTAAGGCCGTGTAATGAGTTAAAAAACAAATGACTTGGTCTATAAGGGGCTTGGACAGCAACAATCGAAAGCTATGAAAGATAGCCTACAGATAATGTTTCTATGTTTGTATGAAGTAATATCGGAAGCTAAATTAACCGATTTGTATAATTAATTATTAATTCACCATTGGAAAGTGTAGTTTCTCTAGATGGACATAATGCTATAATGTTATTACAGTAACTTCTGATATAATATAATATAATATAATATAATATAATATAATATAATATAATATAATATAATATAATATGTAATATTATATAATATAATTTAAGTTATTTGAAGGGTTCAGAACCATAGTGGGCCAAGCGCCATTTACTGAATACGTAGAAAACAAGGGTTAAAATTAAGTTATTACCATAATTCAATGGAAACCTATAACAAGTAAAATAAAGTATACACATTAAATCTAAATGATGCCAATCTTCATTAAACTATGGTTGCATATAATAACAATAAAGAAACATGTTAAAGGAATTGTCATTGCACCAAATGAGTGGTCTCTGGACCAAAATGATCGCATTTTAATTATTTGGATCCAATTTAAATTAAGTAACATATTAAACGATTTGTCCTTCTATCAAACACGAATGTTCCCTGGATCAAACGTCCTATTTTAATTATGTAATTCCTTTATATTTATTTCTAACAGGTGCAGTGGAGCGCACGGGTACGGCTAGTTTAGAATAAAATGAATATCAGAAGAAGACCTGTGTACACTGGTCTGCAAAATAAATGCCGAACCGAAGTTGCTATCGATTTGAAATATTATCGTTTTACGAGGACTTCGATTAGAAAACAATAGAAATAGAGATACACAGAAGGTATTTCATATTGCTCTGTTATCATTACATCATTCAGCGTCTTCGTGTATGTCTTCAATAAATTATAAAGTTTATATATTTTATGTTTATAATAATAAAATTGAAACATTTTTTGTAATATACGGCCGAAGCGAGCATCAAGTCGGCCGTGGTTAATACAATATGAAATGTAACTGGCTATATATATTCATTGTAACAATAGCAACATCCATGGATAATAAGGAAGGCTGTGGAATAAGTAACTTACTATTTTCGTGTAGTATTCTTATTATTGTTGTAAAATAAAAGACTTATAGGAATAATTTAAAATCAATTCATATTAAATAATAACGTGAATATGTTTTAAAAGTCGTATTTACATGTTTTTAACTAATTTCAGGAAAATAGTTTTCCACCTCGCCATGTTTGCTAAAGTGCTCGGAAAACTACATAATTTCGTATCGGCGTTTCTTTTGCAGGCCAGTGTACCCAGCGAATAGGGATTATAAAGAATAGACACTGAGCGAATTTTCATTTGTTTTGTTTCTCTATGCGCCGGCATTTAGTTCCACTTTCAAGCGCTAGAGGTTAGTGTAATCGAGCACACGCTAAGATAATAATTGAGAGTAGAGTTGAGACACAGGATCCAAACATCGCCTACCTTATTGCATAATCCAGTAACATTTTGCTTCAAATAAATTCAAGTTAACAGCTTTTTCCTTATTTCTCAGTGACGAACTAGTTGTAATAATATTTTTTTATGTTTCAGATATAATAAATTATATTATGAAATAATATAATACATTATAAAATTAAGTATCAAATTCGTTTAATATTTGTATATAATATAATATAGGTATATGGTTTTACTTCTCATAAGAGTTTTGTTTTTCCATTTTTAGTGCTATCAAATCATTACATATTTTAATTATTGTTGTTGGGGTCAACGTCTCAACTCTCATTATAAAGGAACTCTAGAATCTAGACATTACAGTTAATGACGGATTTATTATTTTATGGATCCAATTTATTTTATTTGAGTACATAATGTACCTAGATGTATTAATTATATGTGCTATATTTCCGCTGTGTCGACTGCTAGCTGGTGTGATGTCAGCGCCAACTCTAGGGAGAAAGCAGAATCTCACTCTCTAGCTGGCTTGAAGGTCATTGAAATCAGTCCGGCTACATCAAAGGTACCGACGCGAAGTGTCCATACTTACTTACCTATACGCTGGTGTACCCAGCCATGTTCCATAAGTTCTCCGAAAACGATATTAATTTCTTATTAATGAACGCTTCTGTATAAAGAAAAAGTTTTCGTGGTACTCATTTGTTTCTCATTCTAAAACCGTTAAAACAACACACTCTCCCTTGGTATACAAGTTTTACTTACTTTTCTGTTCAGTTAGTAGTGTGACATCAAATGTATTTTTTAATATCGTGTTTTTAGACTCCACCTACTGATACGCTGAGTCAACTCTCCAGCTCTATAGCACAGGATATTTCAGGCTGCACAATTTCGCACAGTTTCATGTTTAGCACTCGAATATCAAACTTTCTTCAAAACAGTTTAAAGCGTCATCCCTTCTATATAAATCTGACATATCTGAGCTCTTAAATTACAGAAACAAACAATAAAATTTCTATATTTGGGAGTCCATATGTCAAGGACTTTATTTGCGACGGTACGGAAATTCTCTACAAACAGACTTGCACAGGAAGGCGTAGTAACAATAACAATATATTAGAAGAAACGCTCGCAATTCTCACGCCATGCTCGCATGCAAGCCTGGGGTTCGGAGCGCCCTCTGCTGGGATTACTGCCAGACGCGGGTCACCATTACAGAAATCACCCACCTCTGCACGATGTGAACCGACGTGCCGCGTCATATTTCTCGTCAATGTTCCGCTTGACATTCAGACGTTGACACATCTTCGGGGAGATTTCCTTTGTTACTAGCGCCTAATGGCGTACTGCATTCAAAATGTCGGTTCTTTTTCTTAGTACGAATATAATATGATGCATAAATTCCTATTTTCACTTTCTAGTTCACGATATCCAGGATGAACCATAAGTAATGTCATTAATTTCATGGGGTTATTCTTTGAGCTCGTTTTTCCATCATTTTAGAGATGAAAATTATTGTTTTATATAAAACACTAGCTGAAAGCACCCGGCGTTGCACGGGTTTTCCTTTCTGCTTCTATTTTTAATTAAACCTAACTACACACAACAAAACGAATTGTCTTTACCAAGCTAAGATGAATATGTACTTAACATTACTTACATGAATTGATGAACTCCTTAGCGAAATGCCTGCCAAGCGTTAACTCAATTTAAAACAGTTGTAAATCAGGCACCGAAAAGAAAACATGTCTCGTGTGCCTGACGTTCAATGTTTTTTTTTCTAAATTTATATATTTATTTGTTTTTGTTTATTTATTCTGGTGTAATTAAGGCCATTAGTTACTTCTGGTTATTCAATATTAAGTAAATTATGTGGTAGCAGTCCTTGTAGTCTGAAAGAATTCTAGAATTCAGTTAAATAAAATACAGTCTGCTCGCTATATACAACTGCATCGAGAAATTCATAATAAGATCTTGGACTGCGTTAAGATACTTATTGCACAAATTATCTAGTTTTAGCCTTCATGATGTGTATCAACAATGTTATTTAATTTCGTGTTATAATTTCCACGGCCTCGTGAAAGTCGACGTTGAATACAAGAGACAATAATAAAAAAACAATTGACTATAGAAGATTGCATTTTAGCATTACACATGCATGTTTGATCGTACTTACTTTTATTTTTCTACTTTTAATTAATTTAACGTCCATTTGCACAATTTTAATATAGCCTATGTTTTTCTCCTGGTTATGAAGGTTAAATATGCAAACTTTGGGATATATCGGTCAAAGCGTGTAGATTTGTGTAGAGAACATACATACATACCCACAATCACTTTTATATATTAGATTTCATATCATGTTTTAGGAAAGCCATTGATTTAATTTCCAATATCGTCAGTCAATTTAAGAGAGTAGTGTAGTCGTATTATGTGGTCAGTGTTGCCAATTCAGCGGTTTTCCCGCTAGATCTAGCGTTTTTCAGTGTTAGTTTAGTGGGTAAAATTTATGAAATTTGTATTGTTGATATAGGGATTTAGCGGGTATTTTTAGCACTCACAGCGGCAAAATAATCTTATTTTACATTGACAATATAGCAATTTAGCGGTTTCTGCACAGTTTCATAGCTAGTTTTTAAGAAGCGAGTTGGCAACACTGATTATGGTAATAAATGATTTATAGAATTTTGTTCTGTCCTTTAAATGTGCAGAAATTGTTATATTAATTTTATTATATTAAGCTGTGAAGTTCGCATAAAACGATTAATTAAATCGGAATGTGTATTATATGTCTTTCTCGTGTTAAATTCTATCGTATCTGGTTAACATGTTTCGGCCTGTTATGGGCCTTCTTCAGAACTGGTTGTTGCTGATCTTGGCGCCTTTTGTTTTATTTCTTGTGGGGGTGTCTTTGTGTAGTGTAATGTGGAGTCAAAGAGTGTGTGTGTTCTGAAATTGAGTTGCGTGTTGAGAATTTCATTTGGATGAGTTTTTGTGTGTCTGTATATTTCGTATCGTTCTAGTGTGTTTAGCTTCTGGCTTTTTGGTTGGATGTATAGAATTTCCATGTCTGTGTTGATGTCTTTGTAGGTGTGGTTAGCATTTGTGACATGTTCTGCATATGTGGATGTGTTTTGTAATTGAGGACAGTTTTTGCAAAACTTGCTAACTGCAAAATTTGCAAAATTGAGATTTTGATGGATTCGTTAACATAAGGCAGACCTCTACATGATGTTCAAAGCGTCTTAGTAAAATTGGGTTATTTCTCTTCATTGTAGTGTGTCAAAGTGAGATCGTTTTTTCAAAACTTGCTTTCTGCTATAAGTGAGACATACAGCAAAACTTGCTTACTATAGTGTTTTGTCTCTCCTGTAAAACTTAGTTTTTTCAGTTAGCAAGTTTTGCAAAAACGGTCCTCAATTTTGTTATGGCTGTGATGTGTTCTTTGTAACGTGTTTGAAATGATCTGCCTGTCTGTCCTATGTAGAAGTTTTTGCAGATGTTACATTTGAGTTTGTATACTCCTGTGTGGTTGTGTTTGTTTGTTTCTGTTGTTTGTGTGTTGAGATGTTTTTGTAGAGTATTAGTCATAACAAATTTCAGCTGGTCTCGGCCGACACATAAGTTATATTCAATACTAGAATCTCGATTCCTTCAGTGCGCTGTTACAACTTCAAAACCTTCGTTTTTGCATCAGAAGAGGGATAAATGGAGCGAAATGATGCATGAAATTTTGAAGACCAACGAGGCATTATGTAAGTCTCTGCATTGGACGAGTACATAGTTGTTGTCTCATTTATAACGCATTTTGTTTGATAAAGCCTTGACCCACTTACTACAGTGGTGGTTGGAGGCCAATATGGAACGTCAAACTCAAGTTTTGTAATTTTAATGAGAGAGACAGTGCACTGGGGTGGAAGGGAAGACCGGCATCGCGCTCATGAAGCTGCACCTCGGGGCACAACACCGCCCGGATCGGGGTCAACTGTCCAACCAATCTGATCCACTTTCAATAATTAACCAACGCATTGTGCAAAATTAATATCTATACTTCATTTGCTAAATAAATTTATACTATAGCAGACCTAAAAGTGGATCAGGCAGACCTATCACCTAGGAACCGGAGTTCGATTCTCGTCAGGTAGTCTGACATCTGTGGTAAACATGAGAGTGAAACTTTCTCAGACTACGTAAAGATTAATTTTTGATCCTACAGAATATATGTTCGGATGACGTGAATATGTTAGGAGAAAATCCTCAAACGATTAGGGAAAACGCGGAAATTCTACTTGACGCAAGTAAAGCGATAGGGTTGGAAGTAAATCCCGAAAAGACAAAGTATATGATTATGTCTCGTGACCAGAATATTTTACGAAATGGAACTATAAAAGTTGGAGATTTATCCTTCGAAGAGGTGGAAAAATTCAAATATCTTGGAGCAACAGTAACAAATATAAATGACACTCGGGAGGAAATTAAACGCAGAATAAATATGGGATATGCCTGTTATTATTCGATTGAGAAGCTTTTGTCATCCAGTCTGCTGTCAAAAAATCTGAAAGTTAGAATTTATAAAACAGTTATATTACCGGTTGTTCTGTATGGTTGTGAAACTTGGAATCTCACTTTGAGAGAGGAACAGAGATTGAGGGTTTTTGAGAATAAATTTCTTAGGAAAATATTGGGGGCTAAGAGGGATGAAGTTACAGGAGAATGGAGAAAGTTACACAACTCAGAGCTGCATGCATTGTATCCTTCACCGGACATAATTAGGAACATTAAATCCAGACGTCTGAGATGGGCAGGGCATGTAGCACGTATGGGCGAATCCAGAAATGCATATAGAGTGTTAGTTGGGAGGCCAGAGGGGAAAAGAACTTTGGGGAGGCCGAGACGTAGATGGGAAGATAATATTAAAATGGATTTGAGGGAGGTGGGATATAATGGTAGAGACTGGATTCATCTTGCTCAGGATAGGGACCAATGGCGGGCTTATGTGAGGGCGGCAATGAACCTCCGGGTTCCTTAAAAGCCAGTAAGTAAGTAAGTAAGTACAAAATATATCTGTTATGGTAACAATGATTAATAGAGGAGAAACATTCCCTCCGGCGCCAGGAATCGAACCCGGGTCCTTGTTTCTAAGATTGAACTCCGGCGTAGCTCAGTGGTTAGAGCACTTGGTACTTAGAACCAAGGATCCGGATTCGATCCCCGGCGCCGGAGCGAATTTTTCTACTCTAATAATCATTGTTACTCAGACTAGTTTGGTTTTCCCTACAAATTGCATTCCACCAATAGTCTTCTCAATTCTTTTTCATCATCATCATTATCATCATGAGCAGCAGGATCATCATTATAGTCATAACCGTAAGTAGAAAGTTCTAACCAAAACAATAGATTTCAGTTGAGTACAGCTTGGAGTACAGATGTCACTCGCGCCTCGTCCTGCTCCCGATCGCTACAGACGATACGCAGTTCACATAAACAACGCATAGTATCATTCTGTGAAGCTGTATACTGTTGCGAATAGTTTCAAGAATATTTTTAATTTATATTTTTATCCTCAGGTTGCGGATAGAGGAGACAGTCTCCAGAAATGAAGGGTAGCTGCAGCCGATAAGGGGTGGTCCTCCAGCTTGGGGGTTGGGCGAAGAGCTTAACAACCCATCACCGTAAAAAAACAGCTTGTTACGAAACCATACAATAAGGTCTTTGGGAAGGCCGAGACGTAGACGGGAGGATAATATTAAAATGGATTCCAGGGAAGTGGGATATCATGATAGAGACTGGACTAATCTTGCACAGGATAGGGACCGATGGCGGGCTTATGTGAGAGCGGCAATGAACCTGCGGATTCCTTAAAAGCCATAACTAAGTATAGACGTTTTTCGCACTCATCGGATTCCTTATTTTCCTTGTCAATGTTTATCGATATAAACAGGTTTTGAGAGCTATGTGTTATATGAATTAAAAGAAAAGAATCAGCCACTTACAAGGAGAGGACACGCTCTGTATATCACCGAATTAAATAAGATTTTGTGACAAGAAAGTACAAGACGTACTGTTTAAAGTCATACCTGGTATGGGTGGCCAATGACCCCTCGTTTTGGAAATATTGGCTATTGTTTGTGACATAATTCCGTTAGTGCTCAATAGGGAAGCATTAGACTATGTAGCAGCGTACCTCATATGGTTGGATGCTCAGTTGTTATCCAGGCAACCTGAGTTCGAACCCTAATGTCTTCTCATTTTTTAAAGCTTGATATTATTATTATTATTATTATTATTATTATTATTATTATTATTATTATTATTATTATTATTAAATTCACTTTCAGTTGTCAGCTCCTATATTCAAAGCCATGTTGAAATATGCGTGGTATGCATCAAAATTAATAAACGAACGAGAAGTGTTTGTGAATATCAATGACTTACCTAAACAGATTTTGCACACTAAATGTTTACTATATGCTGATGATGTTAAATTGTATAAAGTCATTGACAAACAACAAGACGTTTTTTTATCTACAGCATGATTTGGACAGACTATATAGATGGAGTATCGATAATTTTCTTCTGTTAAATCTTAATAAATGTTGCTTTATGACATATTCTAAAAATAAGACAGTTCCTCAAAATTCGTATGAAATTAATGGTGTGAAGTTACCTAGAGTAGAATCATTTAAGGATTTGGGTATTTATTTTACACACAACTTATGTTTTAAAATGCACTTAAATCATGTGGTAATTGATGCATATAGAAAATTAGGATTTATAATCAGAAATACAAAAGACTTAAAAAATATAAATACTATTGATACTCTCTATAAAACTATGGTTAGAAGTAAGCTAGAGTATGCGTCTGTAATATGGTCACCTCAGTTCCAGTCCCATCAGATGCAAATAGAAAGGATACAGAAAAGATTTTTACGTTATTTATATTTTTAAAAATATCACGTATCGTCTTATGACAAGCAAATTTCATATAATCAGTTACTTTTTGAATTTAATTATAAAACTTTAAAATCTCGACGATTAATAAATAGCCAAATTTTACTCTATAAGACTGTTAATGGTATATTGAATAACTGTGATTTTCTTAAATTGCTTCAGTTCAATGTAAAAAGAACAGAATTACGTCATAGGCAACCTTTTATTATTCCTATTCCTAGAACTGTTTTCTTCCAGAACTCTCCATTGTTTGTTATGTGTAATACTTACAACTCTCTGTCTTTAAACTGTGATTCTCAATTGGATTTCAGTTTAACAATTGAAAAATTTCATACAATATTAAAAAGCATTGTATTTCCTTAGATATTTAAATTATGAAGAAGTGTTTTATAATGTTTTTACTCAAGTTTTTTAAATAATTTTGCATCATTATATTGACATTTGGCACTAATTAACTGTAATATTATAATATTCTAGCATCTATTACCATCATGTATTTTCTTTCTTTTGTTTGTGTTGTTTGTTTTGTTGTTGTTTTTTTTTTCTCTCTTATTATGTATTTTGTGTATACATCTGTGTAAGCCACCTGTAATTGGAAGCATGCTTCTGTTGGTGGTGGATTTAAAAAATAAAATAAAATAAAAAAATATGTTTCGCAGTAGAAGTGCGGAGAAATGTGTGTGACTGTGGACAACCTTCTTTCATTTGCTGTGGATGGTGCAGGAAATATGTATGTTTTGTGTGTTTTTATGACATTTATCATAATGAATCGGGTACAAAATGAAGTGGAATAGCTGCTACAGAAACAGACCAGACACCAGTGACACATCTTACCTGCCTACAAGAGCAATATTTCATTGTTTATCCTTTACAATACAATAACGTTAGTTAATCAGTAATTTGTTGAAAACATGAAGCGTTCAATACATTGAGAAATATGATATATGTAAATAGATAACTGTGATCACAATATTCATCATTACAAAAAGAAGAAAATATAGGACCAGTTAAGATTCGAACTCAGGTTGCCTGGATGATAACTCAGCATCCAACCATATGGGCTACGCTGTTACACAGTCTAATGCTTCCCTATTAGGCAAGTAACGGAAGTATGTCACAAACAATAGCCAATATTTCCAAAACGAGAGGTCATTGGCCACCCATACCAGGTATGACTTTAAATAGCACGTCTTGTACATTCATCTCACACAATCTTATTTCATTCGGTGATATACAGAGCGTGTCCTCTCCTTGTAAGTGAAGCTTGACCTTCGTTCACTGCTGGTATGACTGGGCTTTATATGACTTCAACGGCACTGTAGGAGTCAGTTAGATACATACACGAGATCCGTTATGAATAAAGAGAATTTCAAAACCATGGCCTCGATGTGTTAAATTTGTAAAGTTTGGATGCTGATCGATGATGCTGAGCCCTCCGTTTTGAACGTTCTCCAGCTTTTGAATTATTTATTTAGAATGTGTGCCCATATTTGAGGAGTAACAATGCCAGCAGACCGAATAACGGCATGAAGGTGAGAGGGTTACGATTAAGAATGTATTCTTCCAGCAGAAGAAGTAATGCTA
This sequence comes from Periplaneta americana, assembly GCF_040183065.1. Taxonomy (NCBI): domain Eukaryota; kingdom Metazoa; phylum Arthropoda; class Insecta; order Blattodea; family Blattidae; genus Periplaneta; species Periplaneta americana. The sequence goes on from NC_091122.1 coordinate 171,814,150, forward strand.
GATGTTTAGAAGGGATTTAATGTCCCGATATCTTGGTAAGTTAATATGAGCAGGCTTCGAGACTTCAGACTCAATAGAGCAGTTCAGTGGGAAATCCGCATAACGGCGTACTGAGTATAGTGATAAAGCGTACACTGGGTGAGGGTGCTGTAGAATGAATGTCAACAAGTACGCAAAGGAAAACGCTCTGGATTTGAAGGTTCTGACGAATAATTTGGTTTTCATACAAACGTATTTTCAAACTGTGTTTGAAACTACTACACGGTTAGAAAAATCAGAGCAAAAGATGCCGGAAGCCCTCAAATTAATTTAGAAAATGGCACAGAGAATTAATGAGACACAAGTACACCGGTTACTGAACGTGTAAAACAGAAGTGGAAATCAATTTTATGTAAAAATGGCGGATATGGAGCATTGTGTAATATAAACAGCAAATTAGTGGACATAGAGTCACCCGAGAATAAAGGACTGTCTCTTAGAGATGCAATGATGTTAGGTTTCTTTGTTTTGCTTCTATCACATCATGCGACGTAGAGCGCAGCTTTCTACAGTACAAACTTTGGCAGATAACCGAAAAAGATTTACGTTTGAGACACTGAAAATGTATCTTGTAGTACATTGCAATTCGGTACTGTAAGTGCACTTCCTAAAGACGACCAATAGCATAAATGAAAAAAATAAAATTGCTACATGCTTATTTCCACCATTAACACTGTGTACAATTAAACACAAATGCTTATAAAAGACAGGAGAATAAATGCTTTTCACATTCTTTTGACATTGCCATTGCGTAATGTATATTTACTTTCAGAATGTACATATGTGTGTGTTTCCCCATACTACCGTACTCTACTCTAAATAGCAACGTTGTTACCTCAACACATCTCTATCTACCTGCAGCGAGTCAACAACCTATAGTGCATGCACAGTAAACTTATTGTATCGGGTCCAAATTCTCGAAGCCTGCTTATGAGCTTTGAAGCGAGTTTCTTCTTTTGTTTTAGTTGGTTATTTAACGACGCTGATTATTTGGTTGGTTTCTTTTTTCCGAGGTTTATCCCCAACCGTAAGGTGAATGCAAGGCAATCTACGGCGTCATCTCGCCAAATACCATCTCGCTATCACCAATCCCATCGACCCTAAAAAAACCTCGTAGTTCATACAGCGTCGTTAAATAACCAACTAAAAAATATAAAGTCTGATTTGCACTGACTTGTTGTTTACATTATATTATGATTATCTACTTCAGGTTTGTGCGTAAAATTGTAATGTACTTTACTTTGCCGGGTAGCTCAGTTGGTAGAGCAGCTGGCTACGGACTGGAAGGTCCGGGGTTCGATTTTTTCTCGTTGCCAAACTTTCAGAACGGCCCCGAGGTTCACTCAGCCTCCTATAAAATTGAGTACCGGGTCTTTCCCGGAGGTAAAAGGCGGTCAGAGCGTGGTGCCGTCCACACCACCTCAATCTAGTGCCGAGGTCATGGAAAGCATGGGGCTCTACCTCCATGCCCCCCAAGTGCCTTCATGGCATGTTACGGGGATACCTTTACCTTTACCTGGTTGAGTGTTAGAGAAGGCCGTATGGTCTTAACTCTGCAAGGTTAAATAAACCATCATCATTATTATTATTATTATTATTATTATTATTATTATTATTATTAGAACCAAAAGGACAATTTGGCCCAAGAGTGCAACGTCAAGTGGATGAACTCACTTCTAAATTCGGAAATATATGTGTAACACGTTCTTCATCAGGAAAGCTGACATCTCATCTCCATAAGCAATACCTGGAGAAAGTAATAAAGACATATGTGAAAGAGCAGCCATTTCTTCTAATTCTGGTCTCGTGGGAAGGGCAGGTAAATCTTTCTTCGTATGATGAAATATTTACAATTGAAGAAAATAAAGTAAAGTGCAACCTTAAAGTGATTTCACCCAAATGTACTGGATTATGCCAGTCCTGTGATGTTTATTTTTTTTAGGCAGGTGAAGATTTTTATCAAATATTTGCAAAATAGCTCTTTCCTTTTACAAACTGGACGACAAATTTCTTCAAGGGAGGATGCCCTCAAAATTCACTCCTTAATTCACTTTCAGTTTTCAGCTCCTATATTCAAAGCCATGTTGAAATATGCGTGGATGCATCAAAATTAATAAACGAACGAGAAGTGTTTGTGAATGTGGAAAATGTCTGTTTCGCAGCAGAAGTGCGGAAAAATGTGTGTGACTGTGGACAACCTTCTTTCATTTGCTATGCATGGTGCAGGAAATATGTATGTTTTGTGTGTTTTTATGACATTTATCATAATGAATAATGTACAAAGTGATCTGCCTACGTGAGCAATATTTCCTTGGTTTTCCTTTATAATACAATGTTAGTTAATTAGTAATTTGTTTAAAACATGATGAAGAGTTCAATACATTGAGAAATATGATATAGGGTAAACTGTATAGTGATTGACCACTTAAGCTAATGAATAATAAAACAATGAAATAGCGGAAAACAGTGGTAACTTATTGAGAGAATTTTAAAGGCATTGGGTCAAGTGAAGATTCAGAAACAAATCAAAATCAATAAACAAAAGAAAAAATAAAATTTTAATGCAAAGATAAATTAAATAAACACAACAAGTCCACTTTTACAGTTATTGACCATCTACTGCACGGTTATTGACCACACACTTGTTAGTGATTGACCGTCTACTGCACAGTTATTGACCACACACTTGTTAGTGATTGACCGTCTACTGCACAGTTATTGACCACACACTTATTAGTGATTGACCGTCTACTGCACGGTTATTGAATACTCATTTATTAGTGATTGAACAACACATTTTCACAATTTTCACTTTTTTCTTGTCTGTTTCGTTTCTCTTCTTCTGATCTTTCTCATTAAAAACTATTCGCCAACAGCGTAGCTCTATCGGCAAAGGTGTTTGCCTGCCGATCCGGAGTTTCGTTCGGGCGCGGGTTCAATTCCCGCTTGGGCTGATTACCTGGTTCGGTTTTTTCGAGGTTTTGCCCAACCGTAAGGCAAATGTCAGGTAATCTATGACGAATCCTCGGCCTCATCTCTCCAAATACCATCTCGCTATCATCAATCCCATCGACGCTAAATAACCTCGTAGTTGATACAGTGTCGTTAAATAACCAAGTTAAAAAAATAAGAAAAGAATTCTTCTTGCTGCCTTTTCTTTCATTTCTTATTCGCTTCCTTTCTTCTCTTGCCTATTCTTCCATTTTTCTCTTTTGTGCCTTATCAGAAGCAAGTGTGTCATTTCTCTGATGCTATTACAAATGGCTTCACTCAGCACTGGACGAGGACCAAAGAACACTTTTCCTTCAACGGGATATTTGTTTTTGGACGCTAAGGTTGCTTTTAGGACACCAAACTTCTTGGCAGCTTCATTTAAACCAAATCCACTGCGGACAGGTTCTGTAGCGTTTCGTAAAGCTTCCCCTGTATAATGCGCTTTACCTGGCTTAGGAATTATAATATAGTATCAGTCCTGTAAAAATCCCCATCATTTAACCGATAACATATATAGAATTGGAGCAAATTGGTCATTATTCTAACAAATAATTTATGAACGACCAATCACTGTAGTTTGCGGACATACACTTTATAGTGATTGACCACGGGGCATTTTTATGTCATATAAAAACTTTAACAAAATAATATTCTGTGGACGGAAACCTTAAACCTTTTCTCACACTGTGAGTGTAAAAACGAGCACCAGAATTTATGTATTCTTTGCAGAATAAATAAATTATTGCGTGCATTATTCTTAGCAATTTCTCTAGTTACTTACACTTGCTTACGTTCAGTTGCATCTCCAATCGATTTCAGTCCTCTCAGACAACAGACACTAACTCAGTGGGATGAACAGCTACAACTAACCACAAATAAGGGTTGTTACTAGGGGTATATGCAGCAAAAAGTGAAATCACGATCGTAGTTTATTCACAATATACTTGAAAAAAAGGAACTGGTCAATCACCGTATACTGGTCAATCACCGTATACTGGTCAATAACTACCTAGTTTACCTTATGTAAATAGAATACTGTGATCACACTATTAATAATTATTAAAAGAAAAAAAATATAGGACCAGTTAAGATTCGAAGTCAGGTTGCCTGAATAACAACTCAGCATCCAACCATATGAGCTACGCCGTTACACAGTCCTATTAGACACCTAACGGAAATATGTCACAAACAATAGTCCATATTTTCAAAACGAGGGGTCATTAGCCACCCATACCAGGTATACTTTAAACAGTGTGTCTTGTACTTTCATCTCACACAATCTTATTCAATTCGGTGATATACAGAGCGTGTCCTCTCCTTGTAAGTGATATATGAGAGTGAGTTTGTGTACCCCTGGATCCTGCGAACATGGAGTAACCGCATGATACATGCCCGCCATGCACTTATTGATCCTCACTCTACTAATAATTAAATGAGAGCGTAGCGGACGAGGCCATGGCGGCGATACACATGGAGTCCGTCCAGGATATCGGGACCGACCAACTCAATAGCTTATTGATTGATTCCACTGCGGCAGGGTTTATCCATCACGCTTCGTAATTTGCATCAGAATAATATAGCGGCCACCGCCACTGATATAATTGACACCGCAATAATACACGGTCAAGATTTAACATAAATCATTCCCGATCACGGGACAACTTACACAACATAAACCTGTCAGTGCCTTTCGAAGGGAAGAAACAACATTAATTACGATGTATTGGTGGGATGATGCAAAAATTAGTAGGCCTACCGTATTTCCCTGAGACAAAAATTCTTATTTGGGCGCAAAAATTTGGACTCGGACTAAATCCAGACAAATCACAAGCTATAATAATGGGCCACCAACGAGCATTAAACAAAATAATCTAGCCACTGTGTCAAATACAAAAATAAATAATACCACAATTACATATACAGGGACATCATTTTATTTTTACTAACATTTTCAATATTAACTTGCCTATACCTCTGGATCAACGCCGTTTGCTACCCCGTTCCACGACTGAACTTCGATGATACTGGCGTAATATACAAACAAATCACTTTACTAGATATAGGAGGGTAGAAAGGTAGTTCATCCATTTACGTAAACTGGGAAATATTGCGCTTTTGAGTTTGATAATTTTCATTAGGTTTTTGTTTAATCAAAATACAGTACAGTATTAACAGTAAATGATTTTACTCACGAACTGAGCTGTCCATGTGGACGTATTCATTATGTAGTGTATATTATACTGTCTACAGCACATTAGCGTACAATATACAGAATGAAGTTCAATTGAAAAATAATCATAATATGGATATTTAAACACATTTTTTTTAAATGGTGGCCGTTCATTTCGATACAGGCTTCAGTTCTATTGTGCATATTATCGCACTATAGACTATTGTACCTAATCCCAATTACTAGTTTCGTTCTTCGTACTAGTAAATCATGTTGAAATAACTCCGTACCTACTCTATAAAAGATTACCTTACGTACTGTAGATCAACCTTCACTTCTGCCCGATCTGAAAAGACAAAATTACTCAGACATACTATCTGCTCTCCGTCCAAGTGGTTATGTCGTAAGTTTTGGAGCTGGATTGCACTTCCATAAATAAATATATTTACACGGACCCTATATAATTTCTCTTATTCATTGTTAGTTTTAATAGTAATCTCTAAGATTAAATATTTCCTTCGTAATTTTTATGACCTGAGACATTAAACATTTCAACTTCCTGTTTATAGTTAACGTTGGGTGCAGACAGATAAAAATCTCCAAGAATAAACAACGGATGTCTTAACCTCGGTTCATTTTAAGGGGAAGTGTACAATTTTGTACATCCCCTAAGGGCGGATACAGTCAGTAGATTTGAATAAATATCAAATACAAACATGATAAAATATATTATGATACATTTTAAGTAATAAAGTTTATATTATGAGCTGTCGTGCCTTTTTAACAAACGACAAGCACACTGTAATATTACTATAGGCCTGTTACGAAAAATATTGAAAACATAAAATTTTTAATTGCAAAAAATTCTCCATGCCGATGCTATTCGTCTATCAATTTCTTTGTCCATGCTGTTCTGAAATGATATGGTCTGGCCAAGGTAAATGTATTGCGTGACAAATTCGATGTTCGCATTGTTGACGATCATCTGCCCTTCTGCGTCATTTCTCAGTACTTTGGTTTTGCTGATGTTGATTTTTAGCCCTACTGCCATGCTTTCTTCGCACAATTCGTTCAGCATCTCTTCCAATAGTTTCCTGGATCTGGTGACATAATTAGGAACATTAAATCCAGACACTGATGACGGCACCGTCTCTCATTAACGTATATTACTTTTTTACCATTTTTAACAGTTTTAAAGTTTTAGTTTCAAGAAAGTTACATATTTTTAAATCAATAAATACATTAATAAATAAATATACAAATAAATAAGCAAATAAATAATTGGATGAACAAAATAAAAAATAAACAAATAAATAAACGGTACATTATTGAATCCCATGATCTAATGAAAGCAAACCATTTTACGCTCTAATTTAACATCCCCTTTCCCTCTGAATTTTCCCCACCTCCTTCAATTTTCTTGTTTACTGTTATCTAATGGATGTCATTAAATAGATTACGCGTTTTCATAGCTGCCTCAGCGATGAAACGCTCTGGAATGAAAATGTATGTCAACAACGCTCACTTCACAGAACATTAGGGTCAACAAGGACAATAATACACTTAATAAGATGTTCAAGAGCACTCGACGTTTTGTGTTTCGACAGAACTAAAGTGTTCAACTTTTGAACGCGTGTTCTCGGAAGCTATTTCGTGAATACATACGCAGTTGGGCTGCTGTAACGACAGTTGGCGCTAATGAACTGTGTCCAGTTAGTGTCCATCATGCGTGGAAAAGTATGAGCATGGTACATTCATACTTTAGAGCAGCCGTGGCGAAAAGGTGACTCGCAAGCACATTGTGGCTCGCATTGATAGCTATGCATTTCTCTTGCTTCCTACCACAGTCTACTATATACAGTCGCGAAGCTTGAGGTGTTTTTTTGCATATCTCGTGATAAAGCGCTCCAAGCGGTTAGCAACTAGCAACAATAGACTGTCCATGGTCGACTTTGGACTGTGTCGTATTTATATCGAGTGCTAGCTCGTTGCGTATTTCACATTGATGCTTGTGAAATGTTCGTTATTGGTTATAATGAAAATGTTAATGGTTAAAATATAATAATTGGAATAATAATATGGGACGAGGAGGAGACGTTTGTAGTGCTATAAATTGTAGCAACAGTAAGAAAAAGAGGCCAGAGTTATCCTTTTTCCGATTTCCGAGAGATTCAGAAAGTTTCCTGGGTTTCCACAAGAATGCTGTGCAGAAACAAAACTGTTAATTTGAAGTTCTTTGTGACTGTTAGAATACATTATATCCTTAAATTTCACAATGAAATGTTTCAGTCTAACCGAAAAGACATTAGATACCGGTTAAAGTTCTGTCACTTAGGCTGCTAAATTTCCAGAGAAATAAAGGTTAGGTCTACTTTTTTTTTCAGAGGGTATATTTTTAATTGTAGCTATTAATTTTGTTATTATTTTTGTGTTATTTTACTAAAGACGTAGAAAAATTAAGTTTGTTTTAATGAAATTTATTGATCACGTTTTATTTTCAATTCTGGTGGGATTATTATTGCTTAGGCCTACTTTTTTCTTCAAAGGATATGTTTTTAATTATAGCTGTTAATTTTGTTGTTATTTTTATTTGTTGCTTTAGTAGAGACGTAGAAAAACTCTGTTACAATAAAATTTATTGATCACGTTTTATTTCCAATTCTGGTGTGATTATTATTGCTTAACCTCATCCCACTTTGTTAACTACGTAATCCTACACTAGAAGTACCAGTACGCGTAAGTTACTCCATTAATTCATATTTCCATTATTATTGTTGTAAAGGGAAATGCAAATTAATATTTATTGGTTTCATAGTTAATTATCGCTATAATCTTGAATGAGTGAAGCGATTATAGTAAATTTCAGTTCGTTTTGCACAAACAAAAATTATATTAACTTATTTCTTGCAGGTATCTTCGAGATTATGGTGGAATTTAATGTACTTCATTAAAATAATAAATTAACTTTATGCATTTAATATTTCAATAATGAAAGGAAGGTGTTAATTTTTCCAAAAGAACACGACAACGAAAGTGTAACATATTTTGTCGGCTGCTGGGAGAGAGATCTGCGATGATGAGGCGATAGTAGCGATCCTAGTGGTGGGCAAATACCCATGTTTACATTTTTACTACATATTGAGCTTCGCGACTGTATATAGCAGACAGTGTTCCTACCTTCCCCAACCCCCACCCTCTCACTCACCGGAGTCAAACTCCGTTACATTTGTATTTGTCTCTGACCTGCTAGTGGCGTATCGTCGCAATGTCTCTCTCGAAACCGTGTACCTCTACAAAGACGAAAGTTTCAAGAAGGATGGGAGGACGCATTCTTTTGCTGCCAATATGATGAGAATATTAAATGCATGATTTGTTCACAAGTATTACGAGAAAACGGTTGTATAACTTAAAACGGCATTATACTACATGTCACTCATGAAATATTAAAAGTGAAATATTAAAAGGTTAAGTATTATTATTATTATTATTATTATTATTATTATTATTATTATTATTTATTATTATTATCATCATTATCATCATCTCTGTACGTCGATCATTTTTCAGCAGATGTACGAATAATACGGTTAGATGATCAATTTGAACTCACAAATTTACAATGTGATGTTAAATGAAAGCTAGATGTAAGGACTTGATAAATTTGAACTTTTCAAATCTTTGCCAAAAAATAAATAGTCTATCTGTAGCTTCGTTCTTTCGCTTGCTCTGTTGAAGCCATGTTCGCTACAACTTACGTTTGTGAAAAATTATTTTCAAAAATGAAAATAGTAAAAACCAAATTTAGATCACGACTGACAGACAAATACCTTTGTGATCAACTACGACTGGCAGTAAGTGACATAATTCCTGATTTTGAAACTCTGTCGCAGAGACATTCTGAAGACAGTTAATTTTAGGTTGTGATGTGTCCTATGTTTTCTTATTCATTTCTTTCTTCGTTATTCGTACTAAACATTAGTTTGTAACCTTATACTGTATAAAATATTTGGGTGCTTGATGTAAGGAAAATGAAAATGCGTTAATAAGCCAGACAGTTGCTTCACTTCCCCTTCGGATGTCCGCCTCCCTCCATAGGTGCTATGCACGTTGCAGGCTACACAGTGACTCGGCGCACGATCGCATTTTCGCCACGGCTGCTTTAGAGGCACGTTGAAGCAGAATGTTAGAATTTCCTCACTCTCTCACATTCAAAAAAAGTCTTGCACTATTAATATGTTTCGGTTGTTTTACGCTGGGAAAAGATGGGAGACATATTATTCTGAAGTCTTTAAAAGAAAATAAAGAAATTACTGTTAGTTATAACACTCGTTGCAAAGGCCTTAGCTCGTACAATTGTTTCCTAAGCCACCCATCCCCTCGAAACTGCAAGAAAGAAGACACTGTTACCCTCACAAAGTCCTTGACCTTCAGCACCCCTATCTCGAAATCCTTGACACACCAAACAAAGAAAGCGGACAAAGAACCCGGTTGTTCACTGCCGCCCTCACATAAGCTCGCCATCGATCCCTATCCTGAGCAAGATTAATCCAGTCCATACCATCATATCCCACATCCCTCAAATTCATTTTAATATTTTCCTCCCATCTACGTCTCGGCCTTTCCAAAGGTCTTTTTCCCTCTGGCCTTCCAATTAACATTCTATATGCATTTCTGGATTCACCCAAACGTGCTACATGCCCTGTCCATCTCAAACGTCTTCTAATTATGTTAGGTAAAGGATACAATGCGTGCAGTTGTGTGTTCTGTAACTTTTTCCATTCTCCTGTAACTTCATCCCTCTTAGCCCCAAATATTTTCCTAAGACCCTTATTCTTAAACACCCTTAACCTCTATTCCTCTCTCAAAGCGACAGTCCAAGTTTCACAACCAAACAGAACAACCGGTAATATAACTGTTTTATAAATTCTAACTTTCTGATTTTTCGAGAGCAAATCGGATGGCAAAAGCTTCTCAACCGAATAATAACAGGCATTTCCATACTTATTCTGCATTTAATTTCTTCTCGAGTGTTACTTATATTCGTTACTGTTGCTCCAAGGTACTTGAATTTTTCCACCTTTTCAAACGACAGAATTTCAGTTTTTGTATTTCCATTTCGTACTATGTTCTGGTCATGCGACATAATCATATACTTTGTCTTTTGGAGTTTACTTCCAAACCTATCGCTTTAATTGTTTCAAGTAAAATTTCCGTGTTTTCCCTAATAGCTTGTGGATTTTCTCCTAACATTTTCACGTCATCCGCATAGACAAGCAGCTGATGTAACTCTTTCAATTCCAAACCTTCCTCGTTTCCTAATGGCATATTCTAGAGCAAAGTTAAATAGTAAAGGTGATAGTGCATCTGCCTGCTTTAGCCCGCAGTGAATTGGAAATACATCAGATAGAAACTGACCTATACGGACTCTGCTGTACGTTTCACTGAGACACATTTTAATTAATCGAACTAGTTTCTTGGGAATACCAAATTCAATAAAAATATTGCATAAAAAGTCTCTCTTAACAGAGTCATACGCCTTTTTTAAATCTACAAATAAATGATGTACTATGACCTTATACTCCCATTTTTTCTCTAATATTTGTCGAATACAAATATCTGATGACTGCCTCCGTGGTCTGTTGGTCAGCATGCTGGCTTCCAGATCAGGAGGTCTCGGGTTCGATTCCCGTGCTCGGCTATCGTTTAATTTTTCTTTAAGAAGAGGAATTCCCTGGGTGTCTACAGTCTGGAGATTTGTAGGATTGTGAGTGTGCCGGGTTAATATTAATTAACCAATCATCACAAATATAGAAGTACATCAGGACTGTCGCTGGGCAGTAACCTGAACACACGTTTCAGCGTCACATTGTTGACAAGTAACTCCATCTGTTAGCACAACCATAAAGCATCTAATGGATGCTATAAAGTTACCAACAACGAAAAACAAAAAATATATATATATATCTGATCAATAGTCGATCTATTAGGCCTAAAACCACATTGATGATTCCCAATAATTTCATCTACATAAGAAGTTAGTCTTCTCAAAAGAATATTGAACAAAATTTTGTATGACGTCAATAAAAGTGATACAGTTAGTCTTAGTCTTAAGGCTTATAAATTTCACTAGGTAACGCGTTTCCACCCTCTTGTATTAAAATGTTTCAGATAAAACAATTTTTATCTCGGTAAGAAAACGAAAACGAGTAAAATTGTATTAAACCTTTTGGTTTGAAATATCTCAGAGAATAATCCCCCGAAATTAATGACATTAAGTTACGGTTCACTCTGTATACCAATGCTCCTGTTTACAAACAAAATTTATGAAATATGAATTTACATAAATTAACTTATGCGCACAAAGCATAAATAAAGTCAATGTCTTAATTTTGGGATTAGAGAGAATTCTTTTATGGCAATCCAGAATACGGAAGTTTACGTTCTTATTTGATTGCATATTAAATTATTTCCTTTAGATGTGTCTCCTGAATAACACTTCAAGAAAATAAATTATAAATGTCAATTCCATTTTATTTTGTAACATGATAAGAGAAACTGAATCACTGTGTAACCCGTGAAACACAAAATGAAAAATAATGCCACTTTTATGATACTCGTTTACTGAGTTAGCGAAGGAAGGAACAACAATATCACATAATAGATGTTTTCTTCTTAGATGTGCGTACTGAATAATGTCTATTATAACCTACAGTTCTGTTTGCCATCTCTTCTTTATCACAGCACAGAATAGTATGTTGTTTACAAGAACGGAGAAGAGTTGTGTTTGCAATGAGATGGAAAAATAGAGAATAATTCCCTTTCTATTTATGAAAGACATTTTTTATTTAATTATGTAAATCAGCGCAACAAATGAAGCAAGAATTTACGACCGACATAGCTCAGGCGGTGAGGCATTTGTCTACTGATCCGAGACTGCGCTTGGTCATGAGTTCGTATTCCCCTTGGTCTGTGATTACTTGGTTGGGTTTATTACCAAGGTTTTTCTCAACTCTAGAGTACCATGATCATGGATGGGTAACTCGTGCTCACGAAGTTCTAAAAAAAACCTTGAAAGAGAGAAATACAGACGGAGCCAGCCACAGCAGTTAGAAGCTGTTTGTAGTTTCGCTGCAAAAGCAGTTCACTGCCATGGTGCGCTCTGGCGGCTCATGCAGGTGGTCGTGATATCTACTCCATGATTTGAATTTCAGAATGACGCATGGTACAGGAGTGGCAAAAAAAAAACCGGACCGACCCTTGTAGCTGATTTCAGAGCCTTGTTCACTCCAGAGCACGATAGACTGGTAACTAAGACTTTCGTGGTTCGAATCCTGCTTGGGAAGGGAACTTCTTTTTGTTCCTTATTCAAATTTATTCCCAATACTTTTCGATTGCTGATAAAATTCATGTTCTAGAAATAAGTTAATTAAGTAGTAAAATATAGCTGCAATCGAAAAGTAATGGGAATAAGTTTGAATGAGGAACAAAAAAAAAGTTTCCTTCCCAGGCAGGATTCGAACCACGAAAGTCTTAGTTACCAGTCTATCGTGCTCTGAGTGAACAAGGCCCTGAAATTAGCTACAAGGGTCGGTCCAGTTTTTTGCCACTACTGTACAATAATTATAGTAATTTTAGACAGACTATACCTAACCACACATAGTAAAATTATATTATTTCCTAGCTTTGTAAATTAGTTTAGTACTGGAAACACAAACTGAATACAACCTTTTGAAGATACAACAAATATAGCTGCAACAATTATTTATTATACTGTTTGTTAATATTTCTTATTATATGTCTTACTTGAAACACAGAACGCAAGAATTTACAAGTCTTTATACATTAAAGAGTATTCCTTTGTTTCTCAGAAAGGTAATACTGTAGTCTGTACTCGCGAACAATCACAAATTCAAGGAAGTATTTTTTACACGTCACGGCAGATGAAATAAACTTACTTCTAAGCTCTTTCTGTACATTGAGAGCTTTTACACTTCTTTCTCGTACCAAACTCTGACTCAAGTACATACAGTACATCTGTCGTCGATTTGCAAAAGGAGACACGTCCAAAAGGACAAAGTGTTGGGAATCGCAAGAAAACCATAGTAGTCTTAAAAAATTTAAATGTTCATTGATCCTGAATGTATATACCCATAGTCATCTAATTATAAAAAAAATATATGAACATTTTAATTTGTTAACTTAGTTATAGTTTTTGCGATTTTCCAATACTTTGTTATTTTGGACATGTCCTCTTTTGCAAATCGACAACAGATATATGGAAGCAAAGTGTATATTTGAAAAATCTGACTTACGCAGCATTACGAACAGTTCGATTCCTGATTTCGCTGGAATCTGAGTGGCGTGCTGTTCTGTAGATTTATCAATTCAAGCTATAAACTTTCAGGATCTTCTATCGGCTGTAAGCCAAGAGATTTCAGAAAAATCTCGATTCCTTGTCAATTGTCACTGTTTCTCTAGTGAATACTACTGTAGGTCTTGAAGTAGACTCTTATATTTGATAAGTTTTTCTTATCACTCTTCAAGATAGTTTTTAGTAGGTTATTTTACGACGTTTTATCAACATCTTAGGTTATTTAGCGTCTGAATGCGATGAAGGTGATAATGCCGGTGAAATGAGTCCGGGGTCCAGCACCGAAAGTTACCCCACATTTGCTCATATTGGGTTGAGGGGAAACCCCGGAAAAAACTCAACCAGGTAATTTGGCCCGACTGGGAATCGAACCCGGGCCACCTGGTTTCGCGGTCAGACGCACTAACCGTTACTCCACAGGTGTGGACTCAAGATAGTTTATAGTCAAAGAAAGTGAAGTTGTCTATGTTCTACATGATACTGTCACATTTCAAATTTATCCATAAATTCTCTTAGCTGGTCGATCATATGTCGTGCAATTCTGTAACTCGCACGCACAACGTGCTAACGATATTTCATACATTCTCACCTTGTTGATATCCCATTTTTACCTTTGGCTGCTCTAAAGCAGATCTAGACAGTAATTCTTTACTAAAACCTTCACTGTGTTTATTTGTAACATAAAATGTCATGCGTAAGAAAGTGCAATAACATAATACAAGCTTTACCTCCCTTCTTTATTAAAAAATCTCTATCTTTCGACTCATCACTAAAGGGAAATGATCTAGGGATTATATTATTTTTCACTTAAAACGAGCCGCCACTTACTGCAGGTGCGAGTAAACTTGCGTCTTGCAAGAACCGCATACAGACACTACAGCTAGTACAGGATCTGTTCTACCTGTACTGAGGTTGTGTTGACACTTTGAGAGCACGAGTTGCTCACCCATGACTATAACAATAACTTTATTAAAAAGTTTATGCTCGACCATGCCGAAATGTAGTAATTATACACCTGATAGCAGTCCTTTAATGCATGTCATTAAAGTACACCTACTCATTAAAGTACAGGTGTTTTCAGCCAATGGCAACTCAGCTTACAGGTGTTCAGCCAATAACAAGTCAGCTTTGTACCGTTATAAAACCGCAAGTATCGATTATTCTCGGATATGCAATCGAAAGAGAATTAGCGAAAAGTCACGGAGGCTGGAAATCCAATACTGTCGCAGAAGGTTATATTCTGTTACTATAATAATTAGCGTTAATTATAAATAATATTCAAATAAATGCAATTTGTCATCTCGTTTTTCAATGTCGAATTCAATAATAAAGGTTATACCAAGTTTAAAGGGATTACACAAGGTCAATGACATTATTGTTCCTCGGAAAAAGATCAATACTTTCGCGTCTGCGCACATCTCACAATTCACGACCTAGAACAAGGTCACTTCCGATCTTGTCAGATACAAATGAAATGTATACATCTGAATAATTTCAAGTTAGAAATAGTCCACACCTGTGGAGTAACGGTCAGCCCGTTTGGCCGCGAAACCAGGTGGCCCGGGTTCGATTCCCGGTCGGGGCAAGTTACCTGGTTGAGGTTCTTCCGGGGTTTCCCCTCAACCCAATATGAGCAAATGCTGCGTAACTTTCGGTGTTGGACCTCGGACTCATTTAACCGGCATTATCACCTTCATCTCATTCAGACGCTAAATAACCTAAGATGTTGATAACGCGTCGTAAAATAACTTACTAAATTAAATTAAATCAAGTTAGAAATATGGTCGAGCATAAAAAATCGTATGAAACTCGCCTATAATGGTAATTAAGAAGCTCGTATGAAAATTATGAAACTCGCTTGCGCTCGTTTCATAAACATCCATACTTGCGTCTTAATTACTATCATTATAGGCTCGTTGCATAATGTACTATTCTGATCATCCGAATTTTTCCTGAATTCCGCAAACATGTGTCACAACAATTACACAGAGGAAATAAAAGTAAAAGGTTATTACGAAAAGAGTAAATAATAGAGAACGGGAACACTTTTAAAATTCCTTGCATATCGCGCACAAAACAATGACATAACATGAAATGACAATATCAAATTGAAAGCTTTGTCAGGCATCAGAAATGGTCACGTATGTAGGCGGACATGCAACTGTAGGGGCGCGCGTGTTTGTATGGGCAAGTTACACATTCGGTCATGAGAGGTAATATATAGAGAAAGCTTGCTGTCAGATGAATAAAATTAATACTTTGATGTCTCTAGTTTCATTAATGACAATCAGTAGTGACATGGGATGTGGGCGGCACTCCGAATGAGTAATAAATCAAACCATGATCTGTTTTGCTAATTTACTTACGAATGTATTTAAGTAGAAAAAGGAAATACAAATCGGTTTAATAATACAAATAATTTAGTGATTAACAAAATAAATTGTTTAACTGTCCTCAAAACCCTCCCACTAAAATAAAACACCGAGCGGGTTGGCTCAGAAGGTAGCGCTTGAGGCTCGTATTCGGGGGGTCTCGGGTTCAAACCCCGTGGCCGGCCAATCTGACTGGGGTTTTTAATGGTTTCCTTCTGTCACAAAGGCAAATGCCGGATTGGAAATTTACATACCATGATTCATCACAGTCTCAATCACCAATATCATAATAGTACATTATGCAACAAGGCTATAATGGTAGTAATTAAGACGCGAGTAAGTTTGTTTATGAAACGAGCTCAAGCGAGTTTCATAATTTTCATCCGAGCGTCTTAATTATCATTATAGGCAAGTTTCATACGACTTTTTATGCTCGACCATATTTCTAACTTGAAATCATTCATAAGTATTCATGTTCTGGTTATGTGAGTGAGGAACGGAACTGACCTGAATTGTGAGATGTGCGCAGACGCGAAAGTATTGATTTTTTCCGAAACATGAATGTCATTGACCTTGATATAATCTAGAGAATAACATGAACATTAGGCCTGATATAACCTGGAAATTGATTTAGAATTGAAAAACGAGATGACAAATTGAATTTATTTGAATATTATTTACAATTAACGCTAATTATTATAGTAACAGAACATAACCTTCTGCTACAGTATTGGATTTCCAGCCTCCGTGACTTTTCGCTAATTGCCTTTCGATTGCATATCCGAGAATAATCGATACTTGCGGTTTTATAACGGTACAAAGCTGACTTGTCATTGGCTGAACACCTGTAAGCTGAGTTGTTATTGGCTGAATACCTGTACTTTAATGAGTAGGTGTACTTTAATGACGTGAATTAAAGGACTGCTACCAGGTGTATAATTACTACATTTCGGCATGGTCGAGCATAAAGTAAATAAATACATCATTTAAATCATCCGTGAAACGTATCACATTTTGTATGATTTGAGGCTTTCCCGGCGTTTGATGTAGAATAACTCATCTCGGGTTCATAGCCAGGGAATGAAGAAGATGGCAGAGCTAGCCGTCGAAAGGTTGGAAGCAAATCTCCAACTCACCTGGCTGAGAACCCGAGAAGAGTTATTCTGTATCACATTTTGTCCGATTTTGTTAATTTTAGCCGTACAAATAGCTGCCCTGTTTTGGTTCCAAATACCCTCAAATCCCTGAATTGCAGTTCCAGAAATCGCATTGTTCAGTGTACGGATCCAATCAACATCTAACCCAAAATATTATTACTTATTTTGTTACCATCCTCAAAGTTTGAAGAATGCAACATATAGACTGATTTTCTCAGTTTTATTGATTTTGAACACACATTTTTAAGTAGGTAACACAAAAAGTACCTTATAAAAGTGTTTTTTGTAGTTTATGAAAAATCATAGAAACTGGATACGAAGAATTTTGAAAATTGACGCCTCAATTGATGGTAATACGTTACATACGTCTTATTCTGAGCAATGTTCTAGAGGAAAAATTAATTGCTTTTTGAAAGTAAGTTCCCGAGCACGCAAAGAACGCATTTATAAATCAGTATTTCCACATGGGGTGTATGTTTCTAAACATGCATCTTATCTAAGCAACAGTTAACACTTTTAACCTGCTGACCTAGATTAATGTTTACTCAAGAATACAGCAACTACAGAGAAGAATCAAATGTAGACTAATATATATGATTTAGATGCTAACGTTTCTACAAGAGTAGTATAAGAAACACCATGTCATTCCATGCCACTATTTAAAGGGTGTAATTGATGTTTTGTTATTTAAAGTGTTGTATCAGTAAAGTGTGTTGTGTCAATAAAGTGTGTTGTGTCAGTGAAGTGTGTTTCTGTCAGTGAAGTTTTACAGTTTATAATAATAACAATAATAATAATAATAATAATAATAATAATAATAATAATAATAATAATACTTACTTACAAATGGCTTTTAAGGAACCCGGAGATTCATTGCCGCCCTCACATAAGCCCGCCATTGGTCCCTATCCTATGCAAGATTAATCCAGTCTCTATCATCATACCCCACCTTCCTCAAATCCATTTTAATATTATCCTCCCATCTACGTCTCGGCCACCCTAAAGGTCTTTTTCCCTCCGGTCTCCCAACTAACACTCTATATGCATTTCTGGATTCGCCCATACGTGCTGCATGCTCTGCCCATCTCAAACGTCTGGATTTAATGTTCCTAATTATGTCAGGTGAAGAATACAATGTGTGCAGTTCTGTGTTGTGTAACTTTCTCCATTCTCCTGTAACTTCATCCCGCTTAGCCCCAAATATTTTCCTAAGCACGTTATTCTCAAGTTTCACAACCATACAGAAGAACCGGTAATATAACTGTTTTATAAATTCTAACTTTCAGATTTTTTGACAGCAGACTGGATGATAAGAGCTTCTCAACCGAATAATAACACGCATTTCCCATATTTATTCTGCGTTTAATTTCCTCCCGAGTGTCATTTATATTTGTTACTGTTGTTCCAAGATATTTGAATTTTTCCACCTCTTCGAAGGATAAATCTCCAATTTTTATATTTCCATTTCGTACAATATTCTGGTCACGAGACATAATCATATACTTTGTCTTTTCGGGATTTACTTCCAAACCTATCTCTTTACTTGCTTCAAGTAAAATTTCCGTGTTTTCCCTAACCGTTTGTGTATTTTCTCCTAACATATTCACGTCATCTGCATAGACAAGAAGCTGATGTAACCCGTTCAATTCCAAACCCTGCCTGTTATCCTAAACTTTCCTAATGGCATATTCTAGAGCGAAGTTAAAAAGTAAAGGTGATAGTGCATATTATTATTATTATTATTATTATTATTATTATTATTATTATTATCATTATTATTATTATTACTATTATTTATTTTAGCTGGCAGAGTTAAGACCGTATTAATTAAACACTGAAATACATACTATGTAGCAGAATTAAGCTAAAATACATAGAATGTTAATATATTTCAAATAATGTTAGATAATAGAAAGAGATTATTATGAGACAATTTTGAAAATACAGCACTGTCAGGATGATGTCTAAAGGAAGGAGTAACAATGTAGACAGTGATAGTCTAAGTCAGTATGATTGGAGTGAAATGCTAAGAAGGTTATCTTTTAAGCTGTTTTTAAAAGTGTTTATTGTCTTGCAGCCCCTAATACTTTGTGACAGTGGTAGAGCAAAGTATTTGAACAGTGAAATGTTTTTGAATTGTTAGTGAAATCAGGATAGAATCAGTGAAATGTGTCGTAGTTCCAGTGCAGTGAGTGAGTTGTCAGCGAAATGAGTGTAGTGCTGAAAGGTACTTGTGCAGGTATGTACAGTAGTGGCAAAAAAAAAAACCGGACGGACCCTTGTAGCTGATTTCAGAGCCTTGTTCACTCCAGAGCACGATAGACTGGTAACTAAGACTTTCGTGGATCTTATCCTGCCTAGGAAGGAAACTTTCATTTGTTCCTTATTCAAATTTATTCCCAATACGTTTCGATTGCTGGTAAAATTCATGTTCTGGGAATAATAAGTTAATTAAGTAGTAAACTATCGCGCAATCGAAAAGTATTGGGAATAAATTTGAATAAGGAACAAAACAAAGTTTCCTCCCCAGGCAGGATTCGAACCACGAAAGTCTTACTTACCAGTCTATCGTGCTCTGGAGTGAACAAGGCTCTGAAATTAGCTACAAGTATCGGTCCGGTTTTTTTGCCACCACTGTACATACCATACTCGTGGGTTTTAGTTCGAACTTAGGGTTAAGAAAGAAATAAGATTTACTTTAAATATTATTTTAAGTGATCGTGCTTTATTTAATTTAGGATGATCCTTGTTTATTTTGTTATATTATTATTATTATTATTATTATTATTATTTATTAGTATTACTATTAATTTAGTATTAATTGTGTTTATTATTAATTGTCATTATTGAGTGTAATTAGTTGCCACTGCCACCGGGTATTTACCCATTTGCAGTGTGAATAAATACATACATCCATGGCAGAGTTAATACTGCTGTACTGAAGTAGTTTTAAAAAGTATCTTCTCGTACTCTAAATGGTAATTCTATTTATAAACAGAGAAACAACGTTTTACTAATTCAGTTCATAGAATATTGATGAAAGAAGAGTGAAATTTCGTAGTTCAAAACTCACAGGCATCAATTTATGTGTATGAAAAACTCGTCGATCAGAAACGGACGACTTTTTCATGAAGAAATATTCTATTAAACTGTTTGAGTAGTTGTGATATTGAAATAGAGTAATAATTTATTCCAATATATTCTACCAAATGATTTGGTAAATTAATTAAAACAATGTGCGACTGACAGTTTAAATTAGCTTTCTTTCAGAATACCTGTTATATTATAAATGTGTTATCTGTTATCGAGCGTACAGTATTAAAAGTATTCTATTCTTATACCATAAGCCGTTACGAAACATAAGGTTGGCTTAAAACACGAAATGTAGATTAAGCGACAAGGATTATTAAGGTTGGAAATGAAGACAGACAGGACAGATACATAGACAAATAGCAAATTCCACACAACAGTTTCCTAAGAGTTGCTACCATAGAAGAGGGTAAAGTCGATCAAAATTTTGCAATTTTTTAATGATATTGAGGTTACGCAATGGAGCGAAGTTCCTCAGAAAATAGCATTTTGTCGTCATATCCTTCACTTATGGAGGCACGTTACAAGAATTGAATTACAATCTATAAAAAACTGTTTTTTTATTTGACTTGTGATCGAAGTTACCTGCTTAAATAGGGTAAATTCGATCACCATTGAATACTTTTTAAGATCGATTTTAAAATATTGCGGAGTAAAGTCGATCACTGTTTATGTTTTTAAAAAACAAATTAAGTGTATTACATATATTTTATGTGTTATAAGGGGTGTAAAAAACAATAATAATCTTCTATATATGTCTATAGCATTATATAGTGTATCTTTTGTTACTGTGATCATACTATTCCATACAATTAGGCCTACGGGTCTCCAATGTACAATCGTGACTATGATTGTCAACTTATAAAACATAAAAACACATTTTAATACTTCACATACCGACAAACAAAGATTTAAGAATTCAAAATTTACATTTAAATACAACCCTTCAATTATAATCTAAAATGCAATTCAACATTGCTTAGATTTATATCAGATGTTATTTGAAATCTTCCCCTCCTCATGTCACTTTAGAAACTACGTTCTTCCCATAGTCAGGTACAGAGGGGTGTACAAAATATGTTCCTTTGGCAGTACTTCTCTTACGCAAGAAATTCATCATAATTTCGTCTTCCTCTTTCCCCACTATCCCATCAATATAAGCTATACTATGACACTTTTTTGTTCATAAGTGTTAGTTGGATGTATTTCGGTGAACAATTTATTCTTCCTACTGGTCCTATCTGTTTCGAGTAGGTTGATGGCTTGATCGATTTAACCCTACAAAGGTACAAGTTTTCTTAAAATAATAAGCTTCAATACTAACATTTACGAACTGCAAAACTATTATTTCAGGATACAATCTCAACGAAAAGTACTTGCGTATACTTCCTGTCTCCTTTTACTGCTGTCTATAATTTAGAGTTTGTAAGACTTCGTTTTCATTTAAGAGAAGTAGTTGAGAAGAACAATTTTCACTTCATCGGTAATTACACAGTGTTCCCATTGTTGGCATTCGCAGGATTTTTGTTGTCCCTCTCGCTTACATTTACAATGTAAGACAATGAAGTCAGCATAACAAAATTTTAACAAGTAACTGAGAAAATATATACAGTAGTTTTCAATAAAAATCGCAAATGATCGATTTTACACCCACTGATTGACTTTACCCACTGCTACAGTACTGACGCGAATATGGCAATACTGTACAATAAATTGTGTACATAGCAATGTACTACATTTCTATCATACTGGCTGAGTGGAAGAGAAGGCCTAATAGCCTTAACTTTGCCAGTTAAAATAAAATGTTGTTATTATTATTATTATTATTATTATTATTATTATTATTATTAGTTGGTTATTTTACGACACTTTATCAACTGATGTGGTTATCTAGCATCTGAATGATCAGAAGGTGATAATGCCAGCGAAATGAGTCCAGGGTCCAGCGCCGAAAGTTACCCAGCATTTGCTCTTAATGGGTTGAGGGAAAACTCCGGAAAAAACCTCAACCAGGTAACTTGTCCCAACCAGGATTTGAACCCGAGCCTGCTTGTTTCACTGTCAGGCAGGCTAACTGTTACTCCACAGCGGTGGACTATTATTATTATTATTACTATTATTATTATTATTATTATTATTATTAATGTAATAATATAACGATGTAAATAGCCACCGGCGTGGCTCAGTCGATTAAGGCGCTTGCTTGCCGGTCTGAAGTTGCGTTCGGGCGCGGGTTCGATCCCCACTTGGGCTGATTACCTGGTTGGGTTTTTTCCGAGGTTTTCCCCAACCGTAATGTGAATGCAAGGTAATCTATGGCGAATCCTCGGCCTCATCTCGCCAAATATCATCTCGCTATCACCAATCTCATCGACGCTAAATAATCTAGTAGTTGATACAGAGTCGTTAAATAACCAACTAAAATAAAAATAAAAAAACTATGAAAATATCTTACGCACACAAAGGGAATTCCGAACATTGGTAAAGAAACTCGAAATGTTTATTCAAAATTTTGGTAAATAACGTCTTTTGCCTCATCTGGAAGCTCATTTCTTCTAGTTTTCAAAAATATATAATTTGTATCCATTATGTCAATAATTTCAGAATAATTTGGGCATTTATAATATAAGTGCACTATATTTTCTATACTTTACGGTTACGCCATCTTCAGTTTTCTGCTATTTACATTTTCTGACATTTATTTTTCTTTCGACGGACAAAAAATAGACTTCAAATTGAGCAAAAGACTTCATTGATGTACCAAATTAAAGCTTAAACGTGTGGCTATGTTGTAAATTAAAAATTATTATTTTCAATCAATTATAATTATTTTATCCCAAAAATATACAAATATATATTTTTTTTTAATGCTTATAGACCTCATAATGTGTCATATTTTTTTAATGGTTCAAGATAAATAACTAATTTTAATATGCAACATTCTCCATGCGTAGGGGATCATTTTGGCGAAAGAAATTTTACCCTAGGCCATTTCTAATGGAGTTAGGTTGCTCCAAATTGTCATTAATAAAAAAAAAGTCTTTGGGCTCCCAAATTCGATTTTTAACTTTGAATTATACGAATTGTTCAGTTTAGTCCCAAGAATCATGTCACCAAAGTTTGACAGATATTAAGGAAAGAAATGTGGATTTTTATCCTAAGAATCGATGCATATCTTAAAATTAATGAATCAGTATATTGTCTCGAGAAACATCAAAATGGAAATCAGACACTAAATCTGTTCTGCATCGCAATTGAGAGAAACTGAAAGAAGACAAGTGAAGGGTTCCAAACCGTACCCAAGTTCTCTAATTAAAAAACAAACACCGAATGATTATGTTTGTTAATTCCAAGCAATGTGCCTAATTTTTTTTTCAGATTATATACCACGTCCCTCTTAAAACATCAATAACTATAGCTTAAGGGGAGGCAGAGGTGAATATTTCAAAATCCACAAAATTTATCCGATTTGTTTGAAATTGATCATGGATACTAAGTATGTTATTAGTAATGGACATACCAAGTTTCAACTTTCTAAGTACAATAGTTCTGTAAATATTAATAATTTTATAAAACTTTATATCGTTTGATATACAGAGGTGTGAAAATTATTAGAATAATCTTAATTTTAAAGGTTTTTTTTTTAATAGTTCCTTCACAAATCTATATATATAATTTGAACTGGTAATGGAAATTACGGGAAAACGGCTGGACGGATTTTAATAAATGACCCCTCATTTTGAAGCTTGCAACTCAAAGTTTTTCGGAAAAATAGTAGTTTTCAGTCAAATGTCAATTTTAATCATAATTTTCCTATTTCTCAAAATCCATCTGTCGTCAGTTTTGAGAACTAGCTAATAGCATTCACGGCCGACTTGATATTGCCTTCGCTTTTTTGTAAAGGAGAAGCGAAGCGAGCATCAAGTCGGCCGTGTTGCATTTCAGAATAAAACACATAGGCTACTACAGTAAACAGTATTACACGAAGGCCATGATATGCAAGAATGCTTACATATTTAGAGCTCAAATTAAATTGGTTATTAAAAACTTAACTTACTAAAAATAATCTGTGCTGTGTAATTTTCTGGGTACAGCTGTGTATTGGATATTAAAAACTACAAAACTTGAGGTGGTTTGATGAAATTATTACCATTAGAAATGAAATATTATTGTAGTTAATTCCATGATGTGACTATTTTTCATTAATTATACATATTAATGCTATATTGATGATATGAAAGTGAAACGTTTTGGGGTTATTTAAGTAGATGTATAGAATAACTTAAATTAGATTTTGATTTCTATATTTTACTGAGTGGCGGCTATATAGTATATATTATATATGTTACTGAAATCTATAAATCTTACGTAATATAATAATATTATTAAAAATCAAATATTTTTATAATTATTAATCAAGTGGGGTTGGGTCTTTTTCATATATTTAATGGCGGTGTGGTGTAGATATTTATATGCGTTGTTCTCTTCAGTATTGGCTCGAGAGAAAGTATCTTTCATTGTTATGGAAGCAAATAACTTACCGGATGTCTGGTATTCTTCGTTGAAAATAAATCTGAAAAATGTTTATTTGAACGTCTAATGAACTTAGTTTGCAGCATTTGCTGCACAAGCCACTAGTATTAATTGAATTGATGAATATTGGTATATAATATTACTATACTGATGCAGGATATATTTACTACTAACAATGCCGGAAAGCATTGTTGTACATTGGTATTTTTCCTATTTTACAATTGTTATGGGAATTCAAAAATTATTATATTATGTTGGCGGAATTGGAAACATAAAAAATTATGCACAAACAGATGTATACGTTCATTTTGAACCTTCACAACAATGTAAACGCAAAGAACAATTTGTTTAAAGCATTTCTTAATTAATAATAATTTCTGAATTCCCATAACAATTGTAAAACAAGAAAAATACCAATGTACAACAATGCTTTCCGGCATTGTTAGTAGTAAATATATCCTACATCAGTATAGTAATATTATATACCAATATTCATCAATTCAATGAATATTTGTGAAGGAACTATTAAAAAACCTTTAAAATTAAGATTATTCTAATAATTTTCACACCTCTGTAAAATGCTCCATGCACCATATTTTAAGAAATTTTCAATATTTCTTTTTATTTATATGTTCAGAGAAGTTATATAAATAATGATAAGCATTAGTTTATTATGGGAATAATATAGTAATACAGTTATCTTGGTTTTAATTTCATACTTTTTAAGGGTACAAAATCAAAATCTAACATCGGAATATGAAAAATAAAGATAATAAAAATGGAAAAAACCAAATTTTCATTTTTTCTTCAGTTTTGTTCGAAAATTTCACCTCTTCCTCCCCTTAAAATAATGTATATACGGCAAAGAGAAATAAATATGCCTACGTCTGGTAGTGCAGATCTTGCAATCTAGGTATGTAGGTCCCATCTGTACTGTTCTTGCCACTACCGCTCCATATTTGTCTCATCAAATAATCGAATGTGAATAATGAAATGTTAAATATAATTAATTCCATATCTCCACGAATTAACTAAATATCTTCCCTGTGAAAAATATTCTTTTCTAGGAATGCAGTAATGATGTCACACGCGAAAGGGTAATCTTCTTTTCTTCGCATTCCTTTTTCTGAGCTTTTCCACTGACGTAAGGACAAGTCATATGATAAAGTCATGCTCGTATTTTTAAACAGGACAAAATTAAGTCGCTAGGTGGTATCCAAGTCATAAATCACAGAACGAGCTAGTCACGCCGAAGCTTGTTAGCTAAACCAAGAGGTCACAGGTGACGTCCCAGAAACTAGCTGTTCTCATGATCTTCCTCATCTTGATCAATTATTTTGTGGGAATCTGCAATGTTAATGACTTGCCTAAATAAAGTGTGTAAAGCTTACGGTTTTATTAGCAAACAATGATTGAAATTAACGAACGATTTTGCCATTTTTGGCATCATCAAGTTACATTCTTACTTATAATCATGCAGAGCTTTTTTATTTTATTTATTTTATTTAACTAGGTAGCTAGTGAGTACAAATTAAATTTATAAAACAAAAATATTTCTAGCCACTACCGTAAGAGCCAGGCTCTTGTACGGTGTGGTCTTAGTCAATAATATAACACAAAATTTTCAAGGATAGTTTACTAAATGCAGTAAGTAACTTAATTCAAACCGATAAATACAACACAAGAGCAAAAAGAGAGAAAAATACACATTTAATATAAATTGACAATCAGACCAATCAGACAGAAGCCAGTGGTATTCAATAAAAACATGAATATAGTCGACAGAAATAAAAGGTAAAAAAAATACTTTTGTTAATATTATATATCATGGATAATTTTACAAGTTTCTTTTTTAAAATCTTCAATTTTAGAATATTTCAAATTTGGAAAATGGTTTGTAATTTTATTATAAAGTCTTGGGCCGAAACTAGCACCATGTTTAAGAGCTGCACTTGTATGACATTTAGGCTCAATTAATGGGAAAGTAGACTTTTGTCTTCGAGTACGATATTCAAGTCGATTATATTTATGTTTTATTTGATTTCTGTAGTAGTAAGTTAGTAAACTATATTTATAAATTTCTTCAATAGTTAATACATTAAAATCTGTATAAATTAAATTTGCTGGGTAATCCATATTTTTGGTCAGACAAATTTTTATTAATCTTCTGTGTAATAAAATTAATGGATTAAGTACAGATGATGCTACTCCACCCCAATTTATTATACCAAATTGTATTAATGATTGTACCAAAGCTAAAAATATTATTCTCTATGCCTCCTTAGTGATAAAATTTCGTGATAAAATTGTTCCCAAACGTACAGCGGAACGAGTAGTTTCTTCTGGTACCTCTATTACGTCCCGTCGATGCATAACGTTAGCCATGAATGCATAAGCAGGGTAGTACTGTAAGCAGGTACGCATAGACTATGAATCGTAGTACAATACAGGCGCTCCATCGTCAATGTTGTACATGTAAAACACAAAGTTACGACTACATTGTGATCTGATTCTAATACTGAGTAAGTTGGATTTTCATTCAGACTTTTGTGTTAATATTATTTTAATTTATCAATCTTTATTATATTATATTTCATTTTGACATGTAATGCATAAAATGTAAATATTGTTAATTTGTGTATCGGTTTTTGTTATTATAATTGTGTCACTGTAACGTATTTTGACGTAGAAAGAACATTTTCTTAGCTTAAACAAATTTTTACTAACAGTTACGGTAAAAAATATGAATTTCATAATCTCAGAATATATATTTTTTGTTTACCGTAACGGAGCCGATTATGTTAAATGAATTAATTGTATTTATTGTATTATATGAGTCGTTCAGAGCAGAAGTGGTGTAAGTCAAAATTAGGTAATGAGGTTTAAAGTAAAGATTCTGTAAAATACAGCACAAAGTAGAACTTAATATATCCTTCGTGTTATTCACTGACTACTAATAGTTTAAATAAATTGAATATTAATTGCTACTTTGCGCTGTATTTTGCAGAATGTTTACTTTAACCCTCATTACCCATTTTTGACTTACACCACTTCTGCTCTGAACGGCTCATATATAATCCAATCTTCAACTTGGTGATGTTGCCAAAGACAAAGAATGTTAAACAGTAACATTTAAGACGTGACATTAAAAATGCTTACAAGAAATTTGTTTACAAGAAACTAAAATTTGCAGTAGATAATATTTTACATAATGAAAATTTATAAAAATACAGATAAAAAAATGGACTGAGAAAATTCAACTGTAATTTGAATTGAAATATAAATGTCGCCGTAAAATCTGCAGAGAACCCTTCAAAGCTATAATAGAAATTTTCTTAATTGTTGTTGTTGGGACTCCAAATTTATGACAGAATGACACAAATTGTTTTGTTATGGTCCCTCTAGCGCCCACCATTAATCCGATGACTTCTAAATCCATGAGTTTATATGATGTTTTGTAATAAGGAATAGTTGGTTCATAAATTTTCCTTTTCTCTAGATTAACCTCCTCGGGTTGATTCTGATGCGTCTCCAATCTGATGGTCGGATCCAGAATATAACCTTTTGTCTCTCCAGGTTTAATGTTATAATATCAATACGCCGATGACTTCCAGTATCCGCTATTCCATGGACTTCTTCATAGGTACTGTAGCCATTGGACTTAAGGCATGTTGCGATTACAGACCTGATCTTGTGATGCAAAGTATATACAGTTAATGTGTATCATGTTTACAATTATGTTCTATAATACATATTATATATACTAGTTCAGTATTATCATCGATCTAATTATATTTTCTGTCATCTGTAGCACTAATATTTTGTAGAGCGCTAGTTTTGCAATGTTAGTGCGTTTACGTGGTTAAAAAGTAGCTGTACAGACCATTTCAATTTAGTAGCAATCCCACTTGCAGCTGTCATGTTCCATTATTATTATTATTATTATTATTATTATTATTATTATTATTATTATTATTATTATTATTATTATTATTGTTATTGTTATTATTATTACCATTATTATTATCATTATCATTATTATTGCTGTATAATTGAAGAGTACATGGAAAAACAATCGAAGTCACAATTATCTTAAGGGTGACGTCATCTTCTAATTCAGTGTATTACTGTAAAATGTATTGCTGTTCCTAATGAAAAAGTAGCAAAGGAAGAATGTATCCATGGTGATAATATTCTCCTTTACCAGTTTTGATAAAGAAAACACTCAAGTTTGCAAGTAATATACAGAATTATATGATGGCATCACCCTTATGACTTATGAGCATTGTGACTGATTGATTGTTTTTCCCGTGTAATCTTCAATTACATTAATTATATTTAATTTGTATTCTATTCTTACTACTAAGATTTCAAATCATCCGTCCTCAAGTGAGGTTGACCACTGGGATCCGGAATTAACAAAATATAAAAAAATAAAGAGAAATGAAACGAGCAAAATACTGATTCGATTTGTACGTTAAAACGAAAATTTACATGTTAACATATAGATGATAGTGTAGAATTTGAAGAGAGGCCTTCAGAATTTCCATTACAATCTTCTGAACCTCATAAAAGGGAATTTGAAAGGATTTAAGGATATTACATGTAAATTTTGGTAAACAACCCCTCGCTCCAAATAGTAAGCCTGTAACATCCCAGTTGTAAAGCGAAATGCCATATTTTTCACTGAGGTATGGAAGAGAAGGTACATATTTAGCTCGCTTGTCATCATTTATCTGCAGTGCTTGATTCGTGTCTCGTTCAAAGCAAATCGTAGAGTCTAAGACCATCGCTTTCTGGGTTCTTCTATTGATGGCAATTATATCGACTCTTCTATGAGAATCATCTTCAGACACACAATGAATCTCCTCATGTACTTCCCATCCTCTGTTTCTTAGCAGGTTGGCAATTGCTGTACGGGCACGATGGTGTCTGTTGTTACGCAGTAGCTCTCCCTTCTTACAGAACCCCAGTACGTTATTGGTTGCTTTAATAAGATCATCTTACAGTCTTTTATTCAGTCAGGCCTATCAATTACAACAAATTATTAAGAGCATTTTAATTTATAAATTTAGTATTTATTTATATTAAATTCAAATGCCTAGGCGCAATTTTCCAAGCTTCATTGTCCTTATTATCAGTACCTATCTTCCAGGCTTTAATTAACCTACTGAGTAGTAGCTAGTTCAGATCACTACCTACAATTTAAGTGAATTAGATTCGATCTGCAAAAGATTATTTAAAGTTTACTGTCGAAAAAGTGGCAACAGAGCAGTTTTTAGTACTTCCATTTCCCTGTCATCCTTGTATTGTATTGTAATTATTTATTTACATTCCATGGAATTCGAACATCACTTCACAGCTAGAATGTGGAATATGTAAAAAAACCTTAATAGTACTACAATATCTTAATTGATAGTCACAACTTAAATTGGCGTACTCAAGACTCACTAAATTATATCCGCTCCTCAACAAGAAATCATCTCTAAAGCTACAAAATTGCATGCTACTTTACACATCTCTATTACGACCTCTACTGCTTTACGCCTGTCCTGTCTGGGGAGGAGCTGCAATAAGTGAAATTAAACACATCCAGTCATTTCAAAATAAAGTCCTACGAATTTCACTCAATTCTCCTTGGTTTGTCCGTAACAGCCAACTACACAGAGAAACTGGTATTGACACAATCAAACAGTTTATTCATTCATAAGCTAATAAGTTCTAGAAAATGTTCCAGGCGCCATCCACTACTCTCTCGGAAGGAAGTCCACATTTCCCACCAGAATCAAGAGCCGACTTCCACTGGACCTCATATTATAATCAGAATTTATCATCACACCAACCTATGTAAATAATTATTTATTAACAATTATTTTTGTTCATTGAGAAGCCCAATCTAGGCTGCCCTCAATTCAGTGTCATGTATTGTATTTATATTTTATTTAGAAATGATCTGTAGAGCGCTAAATGCACTGATCGATCAATGAAGTATTTAAAAAAAAAAAGTCTATTTGAAATATATACAGAAGCGTTTTACAATATGGTCTACTGGTACACAAGGGGTTAGTATCAATGTTTAATACGAGAGAGAAATATTCATATAGCGTTGCTGAATGTCATGAATTCATCTACAGAATAGAAGGCGTGAGAAATTAGGTACTTCTTTAATTTGGCCCTAAATAATTTTATGTTTTGAGTTTGATTTTTTATATCCATAGGGAAGGTACTAAAAATTTCTACTGCCATATAACTCACTCCTTTTTGATAGCACGATAGACTTGCCGATGGAGTATGAAAGTCATTTCTTGACGCGCATTTATGCTATGAACTGTTGAATTAGTTACAAAGTTTTCACGATTACATACGAGAAGTTCATTAATGAAAAGATATACTGACAAGCCATGGGCATTATTTGTAGGTTTTTGAAAATAGTCCTACAAGAGGCCCTAGATTTGGCATTCTAATTACTCTTATTTTGTAGTAGGAATATACTGTTAACATCTGTATAATTTCTCTAGAATATTATTTCAAAACTCATTATCGAGTGGAAGTAGGCCTACGAAAAGTATATTGTTTTAAGGTATTGATATTTACTATCTCTTGCATAGATCTAATAGCAAAACATGCTGAATTTAGTTTAGAGGTAATTTCTTTAATATTATTTTTCCAATTTAACACATTACCGATTTGTAAGCCAAGAAATTTGGTTGTTGTTGTTTCCATTAGGGACCTATTGTTAATTAAGTTGTATCATCAATCCTCCATTAACTCCATATCATACAATCATCGTCTGTGAACACCTACAACATTTTAAATAAATAATGTTTAAGAGTTACTATCACCATTAATTTCCTATCTGACTGACGTAAGAGTACCGTGATTCTGATTAACAAAATGACAAGTTCCCGCATGTATCATTGAAGAAATAAGCTATCACATGTGACAGTGAATAATAGTTTATGAACATATAAACTTTTAATACTTATATAGGCCTAACTGTGAAAGACAAAAAGTTATATATTATTACCGGTATTATTATTATTATTATTATTATTATTATTATTATTATTATTATTATTATTATTATTATTATTATTATTATTTGTGTAGATGGTTTGTCACATGCTCAACGTTAAAATATATAAAAGAAATGACAAATGTATATTTTGTTTGCCGTGCTAGGTAAAATCATTTATTGAAGATTTCTGACAACTTGAATTTAAAAATGTGAATGTATTTATTGTGTAACTTGAAAGTATGGTACATAGAGGTGATTCAAATCTGTCTGAAGAATACGACAAAAATATTCAGTTCAATTTCAATTGTAATGAAGTATTCTCTTTTCAGAAGCACTAAACCATATAAATAAATAAATAGATAAAATAAATAAATAAATATACGTATAACGTAAAATTACTAATCGAGTCATTGTTGAGCGTGGAACACGCGATTGGTTCGTCTAAAGTTGCATTACCACAGCTAAATCACGTTATTCGCAAATGTTATGCTTTGACTATTACTACAATGAAATAAGAAGAGTTTAAGATAATATTTTTGTGTTTATAAAGGCAATAGGTAAGCCTATGTAAAATTAATATACAATTTGTTATAGAAAATAATAATACATTTATAATCTGTGTTTAGTTCATCATTCAACAATTACCCCAAAAAATTATAAACTGACATCATAATTACGATGATGAAGATGATTATGTTCAATATTATTATTATTATTATTATTATTACCATAATCATCATCTTTTGTAATTTTATTAATTGCCAAGTCGATCAATGTTTAACAAACTACCAGAAGGAATAATGACTGGCGGATATAAACAATTCTCTGATTTTATTTCTCATATTTCCAACATGATCTTCAATAAATGAATTTACCTAGCACAACAAACAAATACATTTGTCATTTGTTTTGTACATTTTAACGTTGAGCATGTGACAAACACACAAATAATGATGATGATGATGATGATGATGATGATGATGATAATAATAATAATAATAATAATAATAATAATAATAATAATAATAATAATAATAACACCGGAATTAATATATAAAGTTTATCTTCCACTGTCATACAAACAAATGACGAACTGAATCAAAAAGAGCTACTGATTCACAAGTCCAGGTAAATAATTTCCTAGTTTTTCGAAATATAAAATATAACCTACAAACTTTTAAATAAGAAACTTCTTAACTGATCTGTAAGCCCCTCAAAATTTTGAAACAATGCCATCACCATCTCCTAACAACAGCAACATGGAGTCTGTCCGCGTAAAACGTAACAGCTGACGATCAAGGGGCGTGCCTGGACGGAGCAAACCATCTAGCCTATAGGGTGTGGTTATTTGACAGAGCGAGATAGAAAATAGAGCAATTCTTTTGGTATGGAAAGAGATAGAAAAGGTGTTTAATAGGTGGGTTGGCTAAGGGGGATTTAAAAAAAAAAAATTGTATCAAAATTTTGTTCCTCTTGTCACTGTATTTAAGTTTGAGATGAGGTGTTAAAATGGCACCTTGCATGCAGTAAACTCACCTTCTACACAGATCTGTACTCGTAGCAGCGTATCCAATGATATTGCATTGGAATAATCCACTTTCACAGACACTCTCACACTTTTTTTCCTTTGTATTAGTATAATCAATAATATTGCTGTTTGTTATTCGGAGTTGATGATTTTTTTTTCTTCTTCTTCAGATTCTTCTCTTCTGTTAACTTACTCAAAAAAGAACAGATATTTCGTAACTAAATTAACCACAATTATTGTTCTGTTAGTTGATGTTCGGAGACCGGCCAACTGTATGAACAATTGCATAAACTTCCGACAACTAGAACATCGATGCTATCGGACGTTTCGGGATTCGATTTCCACGCATTATTGAACTCGAACTGTAACACACGTGTCAGCTTAAAATAATAAAATATGACAATTTGTTTTTAAAATATTATCCCAATAAAAATAAATACCTGACAGCTATAATATTTTTAACTTAAATTAATGTATATTTATATTAATTCTATATTAAATCTACACTTTTAATATAATGAATTTGGGCAAAAATTTAGCACAGACAACTAGTAATGTCATACATGCGTGAAATTCAATTACACTGTAATATTTAAAATTTTCATGAACAATAGCGGTAGAAAAATGTCTATTTTCTTTAGCAAACTATATGTCTCAACTTACAACTTATTAAACGACTAATATGTGTGAAATACAAGAAATATCGGAAATAACAACATCTAAGTTATTAAAATTTTGACACGCTTAAGTTATAAAAATGTAAAATTTATTATATATTCTTAACTTTCAGAAAAGAAAACAACAATACATACTTTCACTTCTAGAGTTGTGAACTAAAATTTCAGGCTGTTTTATGAAGTACCATATTTGGTAATGTCATTTGTAAACCGAGCATATATCTTCCAGCATTAATTGCATCGATATATAATACCTTATTCTTCATCGCACTTTTCATATTGTGAGAAAACATCAGACGTATAACAAAAACCAAATAATGCAATGGCAAAACCTAAGAGGGTTCATTTACATCCAATTTTAAACCACTGAACGTGTGTTATTGTTGTATTAACTAGTCATTTTGTAGCTCACAAACTCGCGAATACAATTCTTGTGCGGATATTACAACGTACCGGGTATATTCGCGTCGAACACGGAACAAAATTCACGAGAAATTTGCACAATATCATTACAAGATGGTGGAAGAAGTAACGACACCGCACGCAGTCATAGCTTTGCACTAGACTTTTACATCCACATTCACATCTTCAGGTCACAGAATCGAACAGTCTTCTTATATACTAAGTTAAAAGCTTGCTGAGTAAAATACATGAACCGCTTTTGTCCTCCGGAGAAGGATAAAAACGAAAACACTCAAAAAAACAGCAGTTCCCCCGACGTTGCAGACGATGCATCCATTGGATTTGACACCACCGAACAACTGACGATCAGACCCAGCACAGATGACACACAACACTCGCGTCACCACAACAACTGACGTAAAAAACCGTAAACAGTGGCAAACTCGGCTCTAAACCTCCATTCTCTCACCCTACTAGTATTTCTCTACCAATTATACGTTTCTTTGTAGGGTGAGAGTCCTTTTTGATAAACAAGGTCTCTGCCACCATACTACTAACATTACGATGTTGGAGAACCTGCTTTCAATTGTCAATTTCCAAATCTCCAAGTACAACCTCTGCCATCTCGCGGCAGACGCCACAAGCATCGCATTTTCGGTCATGGCTGCCGCTCAATAATACCACGAGAAGTACGCCATAATCTCGAACCCGATCCCTCTCTCTGAGTCAAGGAATATAAACATTCTGAATTTTATGAGTTTTAAGAAGCGAGGACGTCGTAGTGTGACTCGTTTTAAAAAGTTGGATTAACGGCAGGGGAATTAAAAATAGAACCCGGCGTCTGGGATCTGTGCATGCGCTGTGGGGAAGAGAGAGGGGGGTCGAGGCTACGAAACCCACCCCAAGCTCCTCCATCTCTTTTAGAGATCCCACTCTCAGGCATTTTGCACTGAGTTAGCGAGAGAAAGAGCCGAGTGGGTAGCATAGGAGGGGAAGAGAGGGAGAGAAAAATCAATAACACTCTCTTTCCTGGCCCTTTCTCTCATATTATAGTATGTTTCTTTTTCTAACGAGCATGTAATATTGTGCGATTCTGCTCACCTCAATGAAGACTGCAATTGCCAATTTTATTGAGCAAAACTTAACCGCTGACATGGCCGGAAAAAAATTCCTTCGGGTCTCCTGCCATAGGTAACATTCAAGCGCACTACACCAGTTTGACATAAACCCATAACCGAAAACAAAATCTCTCACTGGGGGTCCCATGGAATAACTTTAATTAATCTCGTGTTATTAATCAATCAATCTTCATAATGTATCCAGCTGTTTGCTGACAACATAAAGTAAACTATAGTCCACTGTAGTCTATTCAGTTGTTGTTTTTCACGATAAATGAGGGGTATTTTGATTGGTGTTCATTATACAGACGTGGACAAATTATTAGACTGAAACTTTTTTCTTGGAAACATAATATAATTCGTCATATCAACTATCAGTATAATTCGCAGAGTCTCTATTGTTGTAAATATGATTGTTTACACCTTCTACTATGTTTTTCCAATGGTTAAGTATATTTTGTCTGGCTGTGTTGGTACTACTGGTGTTTTAATTATATACTGCAGAAGATATTCAACAGTCTGTTCTCTAGAGGCCTGCAAGAAGACCAGACATGAACGAAATTGAAAATCTGTGATCTATACTGAAGAAGAAAGTGAACAAAAAGAGGCTTACAACAAAACATGGACTCATTTAAGTACTGTCTGATATCTGGCTAAATGATGCTGACATCCAAAGAAAGTGTTAAACTTTGGTTTCCAGCATCCCTGACAAAATCAACGTGTTAATAAGGAATAAGGGAATGTTCACAAAATATTAGTAACCTGCAGACTCAATTTTCTGTTGATTATTTCTGTGCAAAGTACATTTTTGTTCATTATTTCTGCCGATAAATACAGCTTTGTTGCACGTATAAATAATTTAGTCTAATAATTTGTCCACGTCTGTATATGCCTGTTGCTAGTAGCCAGAGTTGGGGTGCAGTCAATATACACTGCAGGGCTGTGTCTTCTGCAACTGGTGATGATGATTTTAATTTACTTCTTTTGTGGTTTATGGATGGACAGTATAGAAGAATGTGTTCCAGATCTTCATCATGATTATTACACCACAGACAAGTAGGATTATCAGAAATGTGAAATCGGTGTAGGTACAATTGAGTGACAATGTGACCTGTTCTGGCTCTTGTTAAAAATGTTTGAACATGTCTGGGCAAGTTTTTGTACATTTCCAGGTCATTTGGTTTCTTTTGTACAGATTGTAAAATTTTTCCTTTGTCAGAAGAGAGCCAATTGTTGATCCATAGGTTTGTAAAATGAGACTTTACTGAAGCAAAAGCATTGGTTAGAGATATCACTTGAAGCGGTCGTGGTTGCAAATATGTTGCCTGTTTTGCAATATTATCGACTTTCTCGTTTCTAGGTATACCACAATGACTAGGTATCCATTGAAATGTTATTTCCTTTTGGAGTTTTTTTAGTTTACTTAGTTGTTTCTGAATTGGAATAATTCTATGTGCATATAGGTTTGGTACATATTTAATTATATTAAATGTAGCCCCATTGGAGTCGGTAAGTATGCAAATAGATTTTTAAAAAATTTGAGTAACACACTGAAGAGCAGCATCAATAGCTAGCAATTCAGTGTCAAAGAGGTACCCACATAAGCTGCATTACCACCAACGCAGTCCCACTATATTTTTTCACTGTTTATATTCATGGAGTCCCTCAGTGTATAATTCTCCGGAGGTAAAATAGTCCCTCAATCGGATCTCCGGGTAGGGACTGCACTGACAAGGGAAGGGTTTCGGCTCGAACAGGAATATTTGGTTAAAAATTTGTACAGACGCTTACTTCACAATGGTGATGAAGACCGTAAAAGCATTCATTTGTGTAACTCTCCGTTTGGTTGGTATTGGTCAATACACTTCTTTAAAAATGTACATGAGGATTCTCTATAAAATGCATGAAACAGCATGGAGCAGAGCAATAAGCACAACACACAGAAGCAACACCTGAACAATCTTCTGAACCACGCTCCAGTGCTGAAAAATCAAATGCCACCTGAATTACATTTTTGAAGTCCGAGACTTGTTCAGGATTCACGTAACCAGCTGACTGCCAGGAATACTGAAGCATAGGGCGGTATACTGGAGCAGACAACTGGTTATGAATAACAGAGTGCATTTTCATTATAAACACTCGATTTCCCAAGTTAAGTTCTGGATTCTCAGCAAGAGTCCTTATGTAATCTGTTACCCTCCGAGCATATATTTTGTATTGTCTAAGGAAATAGATATTCAGAGGATGGATATATTTAGTTTTTTTTGGTGAAATGATCATACATTCCATGTCCTAGCCTTATTAATTTATTAAGGTTGCGTCTTTGTGCGCATTCAATGACTCACACAACAATGTACACTTTTGATTAGCTGCAATATTTTCATACAGAACGTTGGAGAAAAATGTTCTTAAATGGGCTTTAGACATTTTACCACTCGCACTAGCTTCTAGGCTTACGGGTAAGGTGTCCCATCCCCTTAACTTGTGCAGTGCTCTCCCCCACCCCTCAACTTGTACAGAGCTCTAACAGACAAACCACACATTATACAAACGAATGCTTTTGGGAGCTTTACAGAGATGTAAAGATGAGCATGTATACAAATTTTGGATACGAAATTCCTGTTCGAGCCGAAACCCTTCCCTGGTGAGAGATGCCAAGAATCGTACTAAAGTACTTATTTGGAACACCAAAAGTCACACCGTCCAGTCAATCAGAGCCAAATTTAATATTGAAAAGAACCATATAATGAGACAAAGAGGCAAATATAATACCAAAATGATTGAAGTAGGGTGTCAGTCCAATGCAGAAGCAAAATCCATTCTCTCGTGTTATTAGGAAGGGGCATAGATATGGCGGCAAGATACGACAACTGAACGAAGAGTGTGTCCGAAAAGTAATGGGTAGAGACAGGATTTTCATGCACTATCAAATCGTAAAATATGTATGCATCCATGTACTATCAAATGGACAAAAATGCACAATGAAGGAGAAAAACATTGAAAATATGCACTATAAAAATTGAAACTTACATTTCATTTTCAAATGGCACAATGTAGGGTAAGGTTGCCTAACTCCGTGACATATTTAATATAAAGTCTATATTTATGTCAAAATTGTAATAAAAATTTTCAAATAACACCTAAATGACGTTATTTGGACCTTAGCTACAGTTTTTACAACATTCAGTGTCAAAAGTTTCACAAGTTTGATATACAGGGTGTTTCAAAAATACGGGGCATAATTTCAGGTATGTATGTAGACAATCAAAATAGTTCATTACAATATGTGTCCGGAAATGCTTTATTTCCGAATTATGGCTTTCACAACATTGAAACTCACCGGAACGTTTTTCTTTCCGCAGGTCGTTGCCGTCAAAGGAGACATTAAGAGGGCACTCTGACAGTTCATTCCGAGGCGAAGGTTACATTCATTTAACTCTCCTGGTTTGGGAAGGGGACGACCAAGCTCTACAACTCCTGAAGTACAGGAGGAGATTCTGGAGGCTGTGAACATGACTCCTTCTATCAGCACACGAAGGGTAGCGTTGCAAGTCATTGTTCATCATACGACTGTCTGGAGACTGTTGAAAGAGTATCAATTGTATCCTTATCATTTGCAGCGTGTACAGGCCCTGTCACCAGCAGATTACCCTGCACGAGTTAGGTTCTGTCAGTGGTTCTTGCAGCAGTGTGGTGTAAATCCGAACTTTCCTGCCTTAGTATTATTTACAGATGAAGCACAGTTCACACGAGATGGCATAACAAATTTCCATAATCAGCATGTATGGGTGTATGAAAACCCACGTGCAACTGTTCCATCTCATCACCAGGTGCGGTTCTCCCTCAACATGTGGGCCGGTATCATTGGTGATGGATTAGTTGGACCCCATGTACTTCTAAACAGACTTACGGGGCAGGCGTACACAAACTTCCTGGAAAACACCATACCTCATGTTTTAGAAGACACTCCACTGATCAATCGTCACCACATTCACTTCTTGCATGATGGCACTCCTGCACACTTCAGTCGTACGGCTCGCAGGTACTTGGATCGAAGGTTTCCTGATCGATGGATAGGTAGAGGTGGCCCAATTGCTTGGCCTCCACGCTCACCTGATCTGAACCCTCTCGATTTCTACTTGTGGGGCCATTTAAAATCATTGGTTTATTCGTCTCTGGTGCCTGATTTGGAATCCCTTCGGGATAGAATTGTGGCATGTTCTGAGGACATACGCAATACTCCTGGAGTTTGGGATCGTGTTCGCAGGTCAATGAGACATCGATGTGAGGTCTGTATTCAAGCAGGAAGTGGAAATTTTGAACATCTTCTGTAATGACAACGACCTACGGAAAGAAAAACGTTCCGGTGAATTTCAATGTTTTGAAGGCCATAACTCGGAAATGAAGCATTTCCGGACACATGTTGTAATGAACTATTTTGATTGTCTACATGTGGGAAATACATACCTGAAATTATGCCCCGTATTTTTGAAACACCCTGTATAATATGATTCTTCATTGTTATACAGTGGATCCTAAATCCGTGACAGAGATCCAAATTCCGTGATAATAGTTTCCTAATTCCGTGAGACTAAAATAATCCTCATTAACTGCTCAGAAAACAAACGTGTATTTGGAAAAAACACTTTAAAGTCATGATATATTGTTTTAATATGGATTAAGCAAGAAATTACAACGTAGAAAATGAGCGTAAGTGACAAATTTCATAGAAAATACTTGTGTAATTACAGGAGTAGATATTACATATTAATATATTATAAACAAAATAAACTGAAAGATAAATTCAATAAAAAATTAAATTTGAATAAATTGAATTATAATACAATTATTTCTCATTATTTATAAAGGGTGCGTCAGAAAGAACGGATGGATTTCTAACTATCGATACGCAGCGAGGAGAGAGATATAGTGAGGGGGACCACGACTGTTGGGTCAGCCAGAGAATGCAGTTTCAGTTGCGAACATGGTGTTGGTCTGGCGTACAACGTGCTTTCATCGCAGAGACATTTTTGAAAAATGAAGAGTCTGTGATCGCCACTCAGGACTCATGGATGTGGCTTCATTTCGTAACACAGGTTCAACATTAAAGAAGAAATCACCTGCAAATGTGGAGACAGACACCAGGTTTTCCAGCTACCTCAAAGATCAGCCCGCAAACATGCTATCGCACTGAGATTGTCCGAGGCTACGGTAAAATCTCGCGCCCTGCGACTTCTTTCTTTGGGACCATTTGAAGGCGTAAGTTTGTAAACATCGATCACATACACTGGACGAACTAAAGACGACAATTCGTGAAGAAATCGCGGCAATCCCACCAGCTATGACTGTGAAAGTGATGGCGAACTTCAGAAAACGCCTCGAAGCCTGTATTGAAAGCTAAGGACATCATATGGCTGATGTTGTATTCCATAAAATAAACTGCAGGTATTGGTGAATGTG
This sequence comes from Periplaneta americana, assembly GCF_040183065.1. Lineage (NCBI taxonomy): Eukaryota > Metazoa > Arthropoda > Insecta > Blattodea > Blattidae > Periplaneta > Periplaneta americana. Next base: position 171,855,079 of record NC_091122.1, read on the forward strand.
TTGATAACAATAATTTTTTTATTTGATGAATCCTTACAATTTTCTTGCCATGTGAAATCCATCCGTTCTTTCTGACGCACCCTATATTTCTAACAACAGCAGTAATTAAGGTAAATATATGCTTATATGTTTTCTATAACATTTCTATTATTATTTCCACGAACTATTTTCTTTCATATGCATTAATTTTAACAATTTAGCGTTGGCATCACTGGTCGAGTGAGCCAGGAAGGAGAAATATGAAAATAAATCCGAAAATGGGAAAGCTCCTGTAGTACTGTTGTTGTCTCATAAAGCTTAAATAATCATACACACTGATTCAGCTGACTTTAATCTACAATAATATATCATTTTTATACTGCTATATTAATTCTTACTTCAGATATAAAATGTTTCTTCAGGAGCGGTCACAAGAGAAAGAAAAACTTACTGGTCAACCATCTTATGCATGGATTTACCACTAAAAAGACCAAAACATGCAAATATGCACGGAAAAAGTATAGGGTAAACGCGGGTGAATCGGATCATTTTTAAAATAGTTATAAATAAAAGTGGTAATACGCTGTTAATTCTTGCGTCTCTTACTGTCCGCTGAAAGATAATTTCATTAACTTTAAGTCTGACGCAACAGTCTGTCAGAAATAGTTATTATGTTTTATTTTTCTTCAATTTAATTGGTTGCTAAAATTGATCCGAATCATCCTCCAGTGGCGGGTGAATAGGATTGGTATTGCGGGTGAATCGGATTGAAAGAAAAAGCAATGGAAACTTATTATTCATGCTGTAAAATACAAAATTAGAAGCTCAGTAATAGCAAAATTACATTTCTTAGTTTCTCTGTTTTCAAACATATTTTCCACAGAAAAATGTCTTTCTCCCCTTAGCTCCCACACACACCTCGTGGTACCATTCACCCTTACGTTGGCACTGGATCCATTCTCCTTTCTTCACAGACTTGAGATCAGAATATTTCAACATACACAATTGGCAAATGTCATCACTCCCTTCATTGTCTATTTCTACAACCACATCCTCCTCCTCCTCCTCCTCCTCCTCATCATCATCATCATCATCATCATCATAATCATCGTCGTCGTCGTCATCATCACTATCGTTAATCTCAATCATGTCCTCACTTTCTCTTTGCACATTTTTTCTGTTCATTCTGCATCCTTTCTTACTATTTATCTTCTCGTTTCTTAATTCTTGCCTTTTCTTCATTTGTGCTACGTTCTCTGGTGAAGTGAGAAGACAAGCAATTTGTCTGGGTCTCCCTCGTGCTGAAGTCTACCCATCCGGAATTAAAAAAAAACAATATTGCCATTTCTATATAAAATAAGCAATTCAAACTACCCGCCATTCACTGATCCGTTTCGCCCGCACATGCACAGAAATACATATTTGCAAATTGGCAGCACTGGCAGCAAATAAATGAGAACATCAGGTGAGGTTATAGAATCAAGACAGACTGTTCCTTCCTACTACATGACTTGTTGCGTAAGTTTTAATAATGTGTGTTCAAAAAATTGTTTAATCCAGAGCTAAAAAATAACAAAATGGCAAATTCAGAGCATCTACGTACCTCAAACTTATAAAAAGTAGTCTATTTATCACCAGCAGGTCGTACACACGCCAACTTCTCATGGTCATCGAACTCAAATACTAGCATTCTTTGGCTTCAGAGGATGGTATCCGCAAGAACTCACTAGCGCACTCTAGGACCAGCAATTTATATTAACTGATCCGATTCGTCCTCCAATCCGATTCACCCGCGTTTACCCTACATATTTCTAGTAAATAAGCCATGAAACGGATATTTACAAAGTTTGAGAACTGTAGCAAGCTTTCATAAAAACATGCATTTGCATGGAAATCCTGTCTCTAGTAATGGGTTATCACTTATCACTCATCACCACAGAAGTATCCGATACTCATAAGAAAGAGTAAATTTTTGTATATTGTCTTAACTTTAACAGATTAAAACAATATTGGAACCACATTACAAAATGAAAGTAAATACTTAGATTATTTTGGTGTTGATTTTACTTGTAATTTATTTAAATTCCACATTAAGAGAATAGTACGTCTGACCGTGAAACGAGCGGGCCCGGGTTCAAATCCTGGTTGGGACAAGTTACCTGGTTGGGGGTTTTCCCCTCAACCAATTGAAGTACAATTCCTGGGAAACTGACAGCGTTGCCAAGAAATAATGTATGACATATTTATAAAGAGAAATTTGTAATGTTATAGTTTTTTTAATTTAGTGGAATTGGGATGAGCCCTTGTTCCAGTCAGAAATTCAATTTTTAAGAGAGAGACTTAATATTTTGTACAGTACATTTTATTTACTTCCCTTAGGTATTCTTACATATGTTTCGTTATGATAATATGAATTTTTTTTGCGTTATTCAGATTTAAAAAAAGAAATGCGTATTTTCCAAATCTATCCCCTCTCACTTACTTACTGGATTTTAAGGAACCCGCAGGTTCATTGCCGCCCTCACATAAGCCCGCCATTGGTCCCTAATCTGAGCAAAATTAATCCATTCTCTATCATCATATCCCACCTCCCTCAAATCCATTTTAATATTATCTTCCCATCTACGTCTCGGCCTCCCTAAAGGTCTTTTTCCCTCCGGCCTCCCAACTAACACTCTAATTGCATTTCTGGATTCGCCATACGTGCTATATGCCCTGCCCATCTCAAACGTCTGGATTTAATGTTCCTAATTATGTCAGGTGACGAATACAATGTATGCAGTTCTGTGTTGTGTAACTTTCTCCATTCTCCTGTAACTGCATCCCTCTTAGCCCCAAACATTTTCCTAAGCACCTTATTCTCAAACACCCTCAATCTCTGTTCCTCTCTCAAAGTGACAGTCCAAGTTTCACAACCATACAGAACATCCGGTAATATAACTGTTTTATAAATTCTAACTTTCAGATTTTTCGACAGTAGACTGGATGATAAAAGTTTCTCAACCGAATAATAACAGGCATTTTCCATATTTATGCTGTGTTGCTACTAATGTTACCCCTCCTGTTCTATATAGACTTGTAACATTCCAAGTACCAAATCTCAAAACCTTATTCCTTTGCTGTGGTCGTGCCAGAGAATCAGTCCCATTCCGAGGCTTATTTGAAGGATTCGCAACAAGCTGTTTTTCACGGTGAAGGGTTGTTAGCCCTTCGCCCAACCCCCAAGCCGGAGGACCACCCCTCATCGGCTGTCCGCGACTGCTTATTCAATATATTCACAGCTACCCTCCATATCTGGAGACCGTCTCCTCTATCCGCAACCTGAGGACGCGCCATGCCGTGGTGATAGAGACCCACAATACATCTAATCTATCCCCTCTTACAAATTTAAATAGAAAAGTAGCCTAATAAGTACCTATGGAGAGAATTTATTTTAAATATATACAACTTATTAAAATTTTGAAAATATTCAACATTTTTTTTCCTCCAGTAGTCTACTGTATCTTTTAGAACAATAAAATTAGTATGTGCAAAACACTATTCTTCTGCTATATGAAAAAAATATTTTTACGATTTAAAAAAAATATTTACGTTTTTGTTTTAAAAATTCAGTTCATTGTGCAGTGATGACGCGTTTCCCACATAACTAAAAAAATATCCAACATTCTGTGATGAAATTTTCTGTGTGTATTTATGCATGTTATATCTACAATATGGTGCAAGATCACCTCTCTACCTTGATAGACTGTCTGATAAAAAATAAATTAATTTAAAAATGGTCAAATATGAGTATTTTCTATTACACAAAATAAAAAAAATATTATGTATTAAGGAATGTAGTTGAAAAGGCATGATATTGTAATGAAACTGAAAAACAAGAAGCTTTTTCACAATTAAACATTCCCAACAACGCAGAAGCACATTCGATGACAGGACGAAGTTTAAGATCTGAGTTACGGCGGAGGTCGTTTAAGAATTGGTGCCGTCTTCTACAAAAAGGCAAAGGAGTGGTAACTTACAGTGAAGATCCAAAAAACAACTCTTGGATTAGTAATAGAAGAGGGATATCATCCTCAGAGTGGACCAATGCCATAAAGATGTCCACAAGCATCGCAGCAGTACGATCGGTGCCAGGTCGTTCCTTTCAAGATCAAAACTGTCGTCATCCAGGATGCAGCGAAGTAGAAACCCTTGGGCATGTTTTGGGTTATTGCCCTAAAGGAGAACTACTGAGGAACAATCGCCACCATAAAGTGAGAAGCTCCATCGCAACCACTCTTCGGAAGGCAAAGTGGGAGGTTTACGAAGAAGTGCACTGCTTGGCTAAGAATGGGTCAACGAGAAGAGCAGACATTATAGCCATCGATCGCCGGAATCAAAGAAGCCTCATTCTTGACCCCACTGTCCGTTTTCAGAAGATCAACAAGCCAATAACGTTAACGATGAAAAGAAGTCTATTTACAACCCATGTATTCCTCACTTCAGTGAAAGATACAAAATAAATATTAATACATGGGAAGTGAAAGGACTTCTTTTTGGCTCTAGGGGAACTTCATTTAAGTTAGGCCTAACCAAAACCATTCTCCTTTCTCTTAAATTTTCTAATGAGGACTTTAACAAATTTTGTCTAATGGTATTGAGAGATTCATTATCCATTTTACACAATCACTTGTATAATACTATGTAATTATTTTTTACTTCATTTCATTACTATTCAATGTATTCTCATCTCATGTTTCTCCGAAATCAAATTGTACTTTATTTTTAAATTTATCATTGTTCCGTATTCTCTCCGCAATCCTATTGTATTTTTAATTTAACCTCTTCTAGATCCTAGTGGTCAGCCGTAGATTTCGGCCAGATGTTCCAAATTGTGGAATTGTGTGAGTGTATGTGTATGTGTGTGTGTGTGTGTGTGTGTGTGTGAGTTTCAGCAATAAAATAAAAGTGAGAGAACATAAAAAAGTTAACAAGTTTTTGTTGTTATGAGGGAAACGCTTCATCATTGCACATTTTGAATTTTGAAAAAATAAATAAATAAATAAAAATAAATAAAAAAATAATAAATAATTTTTTTAAATCGTAAAAATATTTTTTTTCGTATAGCAGAAGGGCAATGTTTTACACATACCAATTTTCATTATTGTAAAAGATACAGTAATGGAGGAAAAAAAAGTTGAATATTTACAAAAATATTACTGCTGTATGATGCTATGGAGGATAGCCCTGTACAGCTGCAACAACAACACCTCAACATCGTTAGTAGTAATTAATTAAAAGACGCGGGAGACCAGCAAACACAATGTTCCATTGTAAGCAAAGATTCAGCGCCATTAAAGTTAGGCTCAGAAGAGACACCTCATTCACGGAGAAATTGATGCCATTTATCTACTGCTATTCATGCAGTCATTTAGCGGCAAAACGTTCCGACATGTTACATGATGTGACAGTGCCACCTGATTCAACGGTGGCAAAAAATGACTGGTAGGGGCTTAGTCGAGTCACAATCCTTTTTCGACATCAGCAGAAACAAAAAGCAGGCGAAAAACATACAACCTATAAAATAAGCAAAACATGTCTTTTACAATATTTCAAATAGCCCATAGTAGCCTACTTCATTTCAGATTATTTTTACCTTTTCAATAAACGAAAGAATTCCTCCTTTCCTTAATTCCTTAAATTTTTCTTTTCTGAATTCCTTCCTTCTTTCCTTCCTACATCTTTTAATTCTTTCCTTCCTAAATTCATTAATCCCTTCCTAAATTCATTAATCCCTTCCTAAATTCTTTAATTCCTTCATTCCTTAATTCCTTCCTTCTCCAATTCCGTACTTCATTAATTCCCGCCATCTCCAATTTCTTACTTCTTCAAATCCCTCTATCCCCAATTCCTTACTTGCTCAATTACCTCCATTCTCAATTCTTTCCATCCTTTCTTCTTTAATTCCTTCTTTCTCCAATTCCTTCCTCAATTTCTTAATTTCTTCCTTCCTTTTTTCTTTCCTCCTTCCTTTTTACTTTCTTCCTTTTTCCTTTCTTCCTTCCTTTTTCCTTTCTTCCTTCCTTTTTCCTCCCTTCCTTTCCCTATTCCTTTTTCCTTTTTCCTTTCTTTCTTCCTTTCTTTTTCCTTCCCTTTTTCTTTCTTTCTTTTTCCTTTCTTCCTTCCTTTCTCCTTTCTTTCTTCCTTTTTTCTTCCTTTCTTCCTTTTTTTTCCTTTCTTCCTTCCTTTTCCCTTTCTTCCTTCCTTCATTTTCCCTTTCTTCCTTCCTTTTTTTCCTTTCTTCCTTTTTTCTTTCTTCCTTCCTTTTTTCTTTCTTCCGTCCTTTTTCCTTTCTTTCTTCCTTCCTTTTTCCTTTCCTTCTTCCTTCCTTTTCTCTTTCTTCCTTCCTTCCTTCAGTTTTCCTTTCTTTCTTCTTTCCCTTTCCCTTTCTTCCTTCCTTTTTCCTTTTTTTCCCTTTCTTTCTTTCTTTCTTCATTTCTTTTTCCTTTCTTTCTCCCTTCCTTCCTTTCTTTTTCCTTTCTTTCTTCCTTCCTTCCTTTTTCCTTTCTTTCTTCCTTCCTTTTCTCTTTCTTCCTTCCCTTTTCCTTTCTTTCTTCCTTTATCCTTTCTTCCTTCCTTTTTCCTTTCTTCCTTCCTTTTTTCTTCCTTCCTTTTCCCTTTCTTCCTTTTTCCTTTCTTCCTTCCTTTTCCTCTATTTTTTTCCTTTCTTTTTCCTTTCTTTCTTCCTTCCTTTTTCCTTTCTTTCTTCTTTCTTCTTTCCTTTTTCCTTTTTTCTTTCATCTTCCTTTCTTTCTTCCTCTTTTTTTCCTTTCTTTCTTCCTCTTTTTTTCCTTTCTTTCTTCCTTCCTTTTTTCTTCCTTCCTTTTCCCTTTCTTCCTTCCTTTTTCCTCTCTTTTTCCTTTCTTTCTTCCTTCCTTTTTCCTTTTTTTCATCTTCCTTACTTTTCCTTTATTTCTATCTCTCTTTTTCTTTTTTCTTCCTTTCTTTTTCCTTTCTTCCTTCCTTTTTCCTCTCTTTTTCCTTTCTTTTTCCTTTCTTTCTTCCTTCCTTTTTCCTTTTTTCTTTCATCTTCCTTAATTTTTCCTTTCTTTCTATCTCTCTTTTTCTTTTTTCTTCCTTTCTTTTTCCTTTCTTTCTTTATCTTTTCTTCCTTTTTCTTTCTTCCTTTCCTTCCTTCTTTCCTTCATTTCTACTTTCTTTTATTTCCTTCATTTCTACTTTCTTTTATTTCTTTCTTTCTTTCTTTCTTTCTTTCTTTCTTTCTTTCTTTCCTTCTTTCTTTCTTAACCTTCTCCTTTCTGGGCCTTACAAGCCAGTGCCCGTAGGGGGAAGGGTAATTCTTTGTCTCACTCACTAGACATGGACAATGGAGGGACTTCTCTAGTGAGGGATCAGCTCGACGCAGACAATATGAACAACGAACAGACCGTTCGTGGTAGATATAAAGTAAATTCCAAACCGGCTTTCGCCTTTCCGAGTGGAGATAACCTCGTAAAAACCCACACTCGGGATCTGTACCCGAGCCTTCCGAATGCTAGCCGGGGACGACACAGCCTCGACTACCCCACTCGGTTTCACGGAAGTATAAGACCAAGTATTGTAAAGCGACAGGTGATGTATTTATTTACAAACTGCCCCCCATTGAGGGTAGCCCTTACGGACTCAGTACGCCCTCAATTATGTGTTTTCTTTCTGTAAACGACTCGAGGGAAGCTTACTTTTTGGACGGCCCTCGTAATTGCGCTCGAGTGGCCAAAATTTGTATAAGCATTTGTTTTGACATTATTAACACCGTGAAAGAAAAAATTAACTTCTTTATCTGCCCCCAGGAGAATGTTTGCTTGCTAGTTGAGATGTCCTGGGTTAGACCCCTAATTTGCTTGCTAGTTGAGATGTCCTGGGTTAGACCCCTAATTTGCTTGCTAGTTGAGATGTCCTGGGTTAAAGCCCAGGAAAATAAATTAAAATAAATAAGGAATTAAGGAAATGGATGCGACATCCCTACTGCTATTAATGTCGATGTGTGCGAAGGTGGAAGCCTTAACCTTCCACTACATTCTTGGCCTCAATGTCTTTTAATATGGATAACAAGGTACTATGTCTTTTTAGAATAATGCAATTTCAATTTCTTAACTTTGTATATAAGAGTTTTTTTCTAGTCAATAAATCTTTCGAAATTAGGAAGGTAAATTGGTTACGTTTGCTGAAATGCACGAAGATTTGGATGAAAGAAATTTGGAATATATTTTATCATGTTATACCAGAATTTTGTCGTAGATAAATAGATAACATCAGACTGATGTTTCCGTTACAATAATTTAAGGGGACACTCAAATTAAAAATTGGAGAAAAAGTGTAATAGAAATGAAAAATTTAATTTCTACACTAATTTACGTGACAGAACTAAATCAATAAGCAGAATTCTTCCCCTATTCATTGAGAAGTCACAGTCAAATGCACAAAGCCAAAAAATAAAAAATGATAATTAAAAGTGATATTTCAATTAATGATAGATTAAAAATTGAAATATTTTTTATTTTGAAAAGTGTTGGATCTAATGAGCTGAGATTTTGCATGTTACTTTCCATGTGTATATTAAACTTCTTCTCCAAATTTGAAAAAGATTGGTCAAATAGGAAAAAAGTTCCAAAATATAGTTGAGTGTCCCCTTAATCTGAAGTCGAATTCCGGACCTTGCGCATCAAAGCCACCTCGCCACAGCGCAGTTGTCCAGTTTGTTGTTTAGGGAATTAACTTATTTTTGTTCTTAAACTATCATATCGTAGTAGGAATGAGCAGCGGGATACGAACAATGTCTCTTTTAAAGGAAGGTTCCACTTAGGTGATGTATAACATATGGCATAAGGAAAATAAAAAGCAAACTAGGACGCGGGCGAAAACTATCTCCATATCAGCTGGAGTGCTAATCTTGAAAATGCATCCGCTATACTTAAAAAACAGTCGTATTACGAACTCATTTCACTAATGCAGTGTCTACCGATATGTCCTGCAGAAGCAAGTGCACTTGTTCTAGTACAATTTGTGTAATATTCCATGCCCACGCTATTAATTTACAAGTTGGGAGTAGTTGAGACATTTATGTCGTAAATAAGACAGGCTTTACGAAATTTACTACAGAGGGTGGTTTCATTTGGTCTTGGGTGGTAATTTTTACCTGTCTGTTAGAGGAGGAAAACGACTTTTGGTAGGCAACTGTAAAAAGTTATTTAGATTTTATAAATGTGAGATCTGAATTTAATTAATACATATAAGGTGTTCTGTTTGGCTGTAAAAATTGATATCAATATGATAAATAGTAATATGTAACAGCTAGTATATTATAATCTTCGTAATTATGGTACGAGTTACGATGACCAGACGTCCTTTTTTGTCCGGACATGTCCTCCTTTTTAGGACTTTGTCCGGGATCCGGGCGGATTTTTAAAAAATCAAGAAATGTCCCCCTTTTCGTAACTTCTATGCCTGATATTTTGAAATTATCTGATTTAACGCCTTTTTCAAGTAATTTGCCTGTAGGTGGCAGTAGCATCGACGGAATTATACTCTTTGCCAGCGATCATAACTCTCTTTGCTCGTCCTTCTTATGGTCGTTGCTCAGAGATAGCTAGTAAATCGAGAAATCGAGATGAGAATGTTAATCTAAATATATATTTTCTGTCCTTTTAATAATTACAGTTTCCTTGACTTTCATAATTATGTAGCTACGTAAATGTAAAATCATTATTATTATTATTATTATTATTATTATTATTATTATTATTAAGATTTTTCATAATTATTTTCTAACAAAATAGATACTAAACTATATACTGTACAAAGTCTTTGGGTTTGATATGCGCTGATTGAAATACAGTTACATAAATTTGAACATAAATTTACATAAATATGGGAAATGCCTGTTATTATTCGGTTGAGAAGCTTTTAACATCCAGTCTGCTGTCAAAAAATCTGAAAGTTAGAATTTATGAAACAGTTATATTACCGGTTGTTCTGTATGGTTGTGAAACTTGGACTCTCACTTTGAGAGAGGAACATAGGTTAAGGGTGTTTGAGAATAAGGTGCTTAGGAAAATATTTGGGGCTAAGCGGGATGAAGTTACAGGAGAATGGAGAAAGTTACACAACACAGAACTGCACGCATTGTATTCTTCACCTGACACAATTAGGAATATTAAACCCAGACATTTGAGATGGGCAGGGCATGTAGTACGTATGGGCGAATCCAGAAATGCATATAGAGTGTTAGTTGGGAGGGCGGAGGGAAAAAGAGCTTTGGGGAGGCCGAGACGTAGGTGGGAAGATAATATTAAAATGGATTTGAGGGAGGTGGGATATGATGGTAGAGACTGGATTAATCTTTCTCAGGATAGGGACCAATGGCGGGCTTATGTGAGGGTGGCAATGAACCTCCGGGTTCCTTAAAAGCCAGTAAGTAAGTAAATTTGAACATCTGACTTCCTATTAATTGTTCAATTTCATTCAGGTCATATAAATTTTATAGGCTACAATTAGGTTAGGTTATCTCTGGAAGCGGGAAACATAGATGGTGGGGTAGCTATGTTTTAAAAAAAAATAGCTAGCCGACCAATGCCAGCTATGCCATATTTAGAGCATTACTCCATGCTAAAGGAAAGCATTTTCCATAGCTCGACAAACGTATTACATATTTCTCGCTGTAGTGTGTTACGGGCTTAAATGTTCACTGTAAATATTTTCTAATAAAATAGATATTGACGAAATTTAAAGTATAATATATGCCTAAGCATAAGTATACTATATATATATATATATATGTATATATATATATATATATATTAATTTGTCCTACAGAATTTATCTGTAATATTGACACTTAATATTTTAGGAGAAAAATTCGCTCCGGCGCCGGGGATCGAACCCGGGTCCTTGGTTCTACGTACCAAGCGCTCTGACCACTGAGCTACGCCGAATTCAATCCACAGCACCGGATCGAACTTCCCTCCTTCGATGTTTCCCTTTGTGGTCTGACTCCAAGTTAGGCATATATATGTTGACATGTATCCAATGTCAACTGCCATCCGGTGCTGTGGATTGAATTCGGCGTAGCTCAGTGGTCAGAGCGCTTGGTACGTAGAACCAAGGACCAGGGTTCGATCCCCGGCGCCGGAGCGAATTTTTCTCATAAAATATTAAGTCTAAATATATGTACACATTTTCTGTCCTCTTTTTTTCGAACAATGTCCTCCTTTTTTAAGCTTTGTGTCCATTTTTTTATCGATGACAATCTGGTCAACCTATGCTACTAATCACTCCTCCCATGTTCTGAAAATTGGTCTCCACTAAATCTTCCAAGTAGATTTTTAATAGAGCAGGTGATAAATAGAAAAAATATATGCATATTCACTACTAAACCCTGTCGTTTGTTTTGCAAATCTCTTGAAACGCATTTAAATAATAGTAGGACATGATTTTGAACTAAGGAATAAAACATATCAATATGCCAAAATCCGTCCCCTAATTATGAATACCTGGGTTATTAAACCAGTCAAAGATGTACACACAGTAGTAGTATTTATTTATTCATTCATTCATTCATTCATTCATTCATTCATTCATTCATTCATTCATTCATTCATTCATTTATTTATTTAACCTGGTAGAGATAAGGCCGTCAGGCCTTCTCTGCCCCTCTGCCAGGAGATTCCAACTATAATATGAAGAATAAAATTACAATTAGTATTAAATTTACAATTACAATTACAAATAAAATTACAATTAGTATTAAATTTACAATTACAATTGTAATAAAAATCAAGTACGAAAAGATTACCTGACTAATTAAAGCTAGATAATTTACCATAGAAAAACAAAGAATATTTTATATTTACTGAATCACAAATTAAACCTAGAATAACAAAATTGTATATTGATGAAATTACTGGATATTGAAATATTTTGTGATAGATTAAGGAAACTATTTACAAGAAATCAATTACTGACCAAGTTTGAATTTGAATTCAATTTTATTTCGACAGTCCCTGATGCTAGCAGGTAGCGAATTCCAGAGTCTTGGCAGGGCTATTGTGAAAGAGGATGAGTATGAGGAGGTGCGATGGGTTGGTATTGTTAGTATTGTTTCATGACGAGAGCGTGTGTTCAGATTGTGGTGGGAAGAAAGGTAAGTGAAGCGAGACCGACAGGTACGAAGGAATAGAAGAGTTCAAGATTGCGAAGAGAAGGAGAAGTGAATGTAAATTTATTTTCTTATCTAGTTTAAGCCAACCTATTGCTTCCAGGGATGAGGTGATATGATCATATTTACGAACACTGCTTACAAAACGTACACACAAATTATGAGCACGTTGAAGTTTCGTTTTGTAGTGTGATTCCTTGATCATTTATTCAGTTTTGATAAATACCACGGCTTAAGACAACACAGGACAAACACGTCACAAATTACACACAGCGAGTCCCTTTCAGAGATGGATAAACCTCTCCTTCCCACGTTGGCAATTACGTACATCCATCCAATCTGAAAAATGAATATCTTGCCACTAAGTGAGTGGGAGACACACGGACAGGTATTGACGATTTTATAATCCTTACCCACGTTTTACATCCCACCGCTATTTATATGGTCAACGCATGATGTAACAGTCTAAATTGTTCACCACGGGACCCATTCCCCCCGCTTGTTATTTTGTATGTTCGGTCAGCTGGATTATGGAGTTGCTATTAGATTGCGTTCGATTATTTGATGAATTTTGCTTCGGGTTATGCAAGCATCGTATGTACTCTGCAGTATTGCACTGCATACCTGAATGCACACGAGCCTTACGTGGTTCAGGTACAAGGCAGAGCCGCTCTCGTAGCTCGGAAAGAAAACCACATAAAACGACGGATCAGAGACGATTAGATTATAGAATTTTAAAAATGGGTCAATGGAATAAAAAAATTGAAACGTTGAGCCGAATAACGGTCTATGTCACAATCTGCTAACTGTGCAGGAGGAACAAAAATGTTACATCGTAATCCCGCTCATAAATTTACTATCGGACGGGCAACATAGACCGTTATTCCATCAATATGTTTTGTACACTAAGGGAAATATACGATTGTACAGGGATTGTAAGTTTGGCAACTCAACCGTTGTTACCATAGCAACAGGCCTACCACGCTATGTGACATTCAGTTGTTTTTCCGATCGCAACGCTCCTGTCATGTCCCATCTTTAAAAAAAAAAAAACAACAAGTTTAGTGTTTCATACACGTCTTAAACTGTGAGCACACAACATTGCCTATTGTTCGAATTTGAGAGAGATCGCTTACAAAAAAAAATTACCGCCATACAAGGAAATATAGCTAATAATCTATATTTAAACAAGTGACAGTTGACTCTGCGGATCTATGGAAATTCAATCGAAAGCTCTCAGCTACGGCCATTTTGTTTACAACTCGCCGACCAGGTTTGCTTTCGTTTACACAGCCGAATCATCAGTTCGGGAATCCCTCGTCCTGCGTTTAATTTCCAACGAACAAAAGAGTGTTATCAATGATACTCAGGCATTAGAGATTAGAGACGAGCAGGCTGCGACTGAATGGCAGGTAGCGCTCCACACCAGTGCGGCGAGGGATTTAGTCTCTTTAAATTAAAAACAAAAGAGAAATAATAGTGCCCAGACTCTCGCTGTGACATGCCCACTCTGCAGGGATGAGCCTCAGATATTTCAGTACACAGGCTATGACAGAGAAAGTGGATTCGTCTGATGTAGAGGACAGCACTCCTGCTTTTGATTAAGAAGTCCACTATTCGACCCCAAAGTCGAGTAATCACGCTTCATTGTCTCAAAGACAAAGACAATGATTGTGATGGTAGTGGTAGTAAGATTATTAACAATAAAACTGATAGTAAGGACTAGGGACCGTACTTTGTCCCAAGAGTCTACGGGCCGTATTCATGGACATTCTTAGTGCGGGCTTCCGATGGATGATCAGTGAACTAACGTCTTTCGTATTCATAAACCAGTGTTAGCGATGTGATGTGTGATGTGTGATGTGTGATGCGATGCGATACATGATACATGATACATGATACATGATATACGATACATGATATGATACGATACATGATACGATACGATACGATACGATACGATACGATACATGATACGATATATGATACGATATATGATACGATATGATATATGATATGATACGATACGATACGATACGATACGATACGATACGATACGATATATGATATGATATGATATATGATATGATATGATATGATATGATATATGATATGATATGATATATGATATGATATATGATGATATATGATATATGATATGATACGATATATGATATGATATGATACGATATATGATATGATATGATATGATATGATATATGATATGATATGATATGATATGATATGATATGATATGATATGATATGATATGATATGATATGATATGATATGGTATATGATATGAATCCTGTACAAGTAATCACTCGATAGCCGGGGCTAGTTTAGCACTCTCGTAGCGCAGGCTAGCGAAATGTTTATGTATAGCACCCTACAAGATTAATGTTGGGTTGCAAGAACGCATTTATTCCTTCGTTAGCCGCTAACGGACCAATAAGTTCGAAAGACGCGTTGCAAGAAACATCTTTAGTGTTATTGGTCCGTTAAAGGATTCACTAACTTAGAGATCTGATTTCCATCCTATAATAATATTTATTTCTCCGTTAGACAGCCATCTTACGTATATTTTGTGTATTGGCGAGTAGTTTATATATTTTGATTCATCATAATGTTACCTGTATGAGATTCAGGCATGCGACATTTTGTATAACAGGTCTATATAAACGACATTAAAATAATACTCCATATCGATGGCTGTGATACCTCGTATCTGTACATTTGCAGGCAAATAAAAAAACTATTTTAGAAATATAAAATAGACAAACTTCTTATATATGTTTCTGCTTTGCAAGATATTCTATTCGAGAACAAAATATTACGAGTACACAAGTAGTACACTGTCCAATTTTGTGAACACAATAATAATAGGCTATAGCTAATCTAAATAATAACAATGTAGTTAAACTGAATTGACATTTTTGTAGATAGAGGTATTCCTTCTTAGCCATCGATATACGGTAATTCGATTATTTATTTATTTATTTATTTATTTATTTATTTATTTATTTATTTATTTATTTATTTATTTATTTATTTATTTATTTATTTATTTATTTATTTATTTATTTATTTATTTATTTATTTGTTTGTTTGTTTATTTATTTATTTTCTTCGAATAGCGAAGTTATTATTCATTTCTTTATTCCAGACTCTAGTTCATCGTCTGACGACGAGGTTATCTGCTCTGTAATCTTTTTTATTTTCTATAAAATTAATACACTCGTGCGCTATATCTAATAACAAATAGGCATATTTATTTTCCTCACTAAGACTTCTGTTCCTGATACATCATTTATTATTCCCCTACTATTCTCTTCTATATTTATTTACATACTTATCCCTTTCTCTTCGTTTCTACTCCCTAATGCCCTCTTTTATTGCTTCTTTCCGCATACTTATATCTAGAATACTACTACACTTTTAGTACATCTGATGCTACTCCCAAATCCACAACACTGATTCATATTAATTTTCTAATTCACTTAATTCCACTATTGATTTCTGTCTCTTTCACCTCTAAATTGATACCGATATTCATTCACTATAATTTATTGTTTCTATGTCTATCTTACTACACTCTTTACACTTTCTTCTGACACTTGACACTTTCTTCCCTATTCTTATTCTATCAATTTTGTCATCCCTGCCTTTCTTGCAATCACTTTTTAGCGGTGTTGGATATATTAATTTCTCGTACATAAATTTGTACCTCTACCCTATATCTATTGTTTTATTATTTGCGTTCAGTTGGTGATATATCACCAAGTGAAGAAGATCTGTTGCTACTGGCAGCAACGGCCCGTAATCTTCTCATCACGTGGTGATAATGAGACAATGATTCACACAGTATTGCAAAACAAATTAAAAATAAAACCTCTCTGGCAAACTCTACGCCCATATTTAAAGGATAAGGTAATGAAGCCAGTACAGAACATTACGGCGTCCTCGAATACGGATCAGTTGTTTTAATTAAAGGATAAACTCGCAGATTTTACTAACGAATGAAATCTCTTCCCATTACAAGATGTGAAACACTGGCTTTATTAACTCGCGAAAGGTTAGGGCTCCGCCCTGTAGTACTGAAATTGCAGAGCCCCACATAAACTGCGTCAGTGGTTTTTCGTTAATAAACACTTTTCTTCTTGCCATATAAAAGCTATCTATATCCCTTTGTTGTGCTCTTAATTTCCTCTAGGCCACGGGTTCGGACGTAAAAGAGAACACGCATATAAACTGGAACGGAAGAGAAACGTTATTTGAAAACAGTTTATAAACACCACTCAGACTGACTGCTGGAAACATAATCATCCGCTATGTATGATTACGGTAATAGTGTCTGTATCTTGCATAACATACCCGAAAGTTCTCAATTACACAATCACGAACCCTAAGATTTTTTCTTAAAAAATATAACTCCACATATTTACAAACTCAACAATTCTTCAATCTAGACATGGGCGATAGTCGCTTGCAATAGTATCGATAGTCTATACCAGCCGTGGCGAAAAGGCCATGGTGCGCCGAGCCACTGTGTAAGCTGCAACGTGCATAGCACCTATGGAGGGAGGCGGACAATCGAAAGGGAAGTTAATGTTTAGGACGTGTAACGAAGAAAGAAATGAACAAGAAAACATAGGATACATTATCACAACCTAAAATTAACTGTCTTCAGAATGTCTCTGCGACAAAGTTCCAAAATCAGGAATTATGTCACTTACTGCCAATCGTAGTTGATCACGAAGGTATTTGTCTGTCAGTCGTGATCTAAATTTGATTTTTACTATTTTCATTGTTGAAAATAATTTTTCACAAACGTAAGTTACAGCGAACATGGCTTCAACAGAGCAAGCGAAAGAACGAATCTTCAAATATTTATTTTTTTCCAAAGATTTGAAAAGTTCAATATCTGTCAAGTCCTTACATCTAGCTTTCATTTAACGTCACATTGTAAATCTGTGAGTTTAAATTGAAAATCTAACCGCATTATTCGTATATCTGCTGTAAAAGAATCGACGTACAGAGATGATAATAATAATAATAATAATAATAATAATAATAATAATAATAATAATAATAACAATAACAACACTTAACCTTTTAATGTTTCATCAATAACATGTAGTAACTTATAATGCCGTTTTATGTTATACAACCGTTTTCCTAGTAATATTTGTGAACAAATCAGACATTTAATATTTTCATCATATTGTAAGCAAAAGAATGCATCCTCCCATCCTACTTGAAACTTTCGTTTTTTATAGAGGTACATGGTTTCGAGAGAGATATTGCGACGATACGCCACTCGCAGGTCCGAGACAAATACAAATAGAACGGAGTTTGACTCCAGTGAGTAAGAGGGCGGGGGTTGTAGGTAGGAAGCGAGAGAAAAGCACTGCGAGCCACAATGTGCTCGTGAGTCGCATTTTCGCCGCGGCTGGTCTATATATAAAATTTGAACTGGTAATGGAAATTACGGGAAAACGGCTGAACGAATTTTAATGAATGACCCGTCATTTTGAAGCTTGGCATCCAAGGATTTTCAGAAAAATAGTAACTTTCAGTGAAGCGTTAGTTTTCCTACATAATTTTCCTATTTTCCAAAATCCATCTTTCGTCAGTTTTGAGAACTAATTGCATTTCAGTAGTCGGCCGTGATTTCAGAATAAAACAAAACACACACTACAATAAACAATAGGTTTATTACACGAAGGCCATGACCTGCAAGATTGCTGACATATTTACAGTTCAAATTCAAGTGGTTATTAAAAACTTCAAGACTTGCTAAAATAATTCACAGGTCTGATTCTGCGGTATGTAATTTTCTGAGTACAGCTGTGTATTGGATATTAAAATCTACAAAACTTGAGGTGGTTTGATAACATTATTACCATTAGAAACGAAATATTATTATAGTTAATGCCATGATGTGACTATTTTTCATTAATTGTACATATTAATGCTATGGTATATTGATGATATGAAAGTGAAACCTTTTTGGGTTATATAAGTAGATGTAGAGACTATCTTAAATTAGATCTTCATTTCTATAATTTACTGAGTGGCGGCTATTTTACAAATGAACTTACAAAACTTACATAAGAGAATAATATTGTTATTAAAAATCAAATATTTTCATAGTTATTAATCAAGTGGGGTTATTGGCGGTGTAGTGTAGATATTTATATGCGTCATTTTCTTCGGTATTGGCTCGAGAGAGCGCAAAAATTACAGTTCCTAAGGAAAGACCAAAAGACATTACTTCCTGATAAAATAAGAAGCCTACAAAATTATGTAGTCTCCCGATCATTTCAGCAAGATCTCTTAGTACAATAAAATGATTTTACCCTCTACATTTCAAGCTCACAATGTAGCAGCTATACCAAGATGCTATGTCTATTGCTCGAAAGCATAGCAAACCTGACTTTTTTTTTTTTAACTTTCACCTACAATCCACAATAACCTGAAATAGCTACTGCTTTACTCCCATATGAAAAACCCACTGATCGTCCTGACAATGTTACTTGCGTTTTCGTGTTGAAACTGAAAAACTGAAGACGGATAGGTTCAAGAAAAAGTATTTGTCATAAAAAATCATTCAGATGGAGTATGTTTCATTATTATGGAAGCAAATAACTTTCAAAATATCTGGTATTCTTCATTGAAAATAAATCTGAAAAATTGTTATTTGAACGTCTAATGAACTTAGTTTGCAGCATTTGCTGCAAAGCCACTAGTTAGTTACAATAAAAACTATCTATACCATCAATAATCTTTACAAAAATTTTCTTAAGTGGTTATAAGTGAGTGTTAGAGAAGGCCGTATGGCCTTAACTCTGTCAGGTTAAATAAATCATTATTATTATTATTATTATTATTATTATTATTATTATTATTATTATTATTAAACTAAGTATACTGTATATATTTCTGAATTAGTCTCTAAACACGTACTGAACAATTAATTTAATAACATAAACTGAATTGAATCTGAATTGCATAAAAATAACATACAATATCATAATCTGTCCTTAAAGTACCAACATTAGCCATCGTTATACTGGGTGATTCACGAGGATTTACCGTCACTCACGGAGCTTATTTCAGAAGATATTCTAAGCAAAAAATGCCACATATATATTTGTCCTAATCGCTATATTTTCAAAGTTACACTAATTTGAAGTTATTAGTAAAATATATTTCTTCTATAGTTTTAAGGGTAAAAAAAAATATTACAAACAGAGAATGAACTATTCATAAGTATCATTTCTTTAATTGGCTAGTGTTCTGATGCTAAAAATTTGTTGTTAATTGCTTTGTACAGATTTTGTTTTACAATTATTAACTAAAAATTGCATTATTCTTACGCACTTATAAAAAAAATTGTTACAAATCATAAGACTTTAGGAACTTGATTCTTTACAGTTTAATTATGCATCCCAACGTACAGTCTTAAAGAATTTACAAGAGCGGGGTGATTTGTAACAATTGTTGTGATAAATGCGTAATAAAATATAATTTTGTAGTTAAAAATCGGAAAAAAAAAAATTGTACGAAGCAACTATGGAATTCACAATACATTTTTGTGCGAGATCGTGCGTATTTGCTTGTTTTCCGCACAGAACCAATACGCGGTAAGTGTGAAATACCACATTCAGTATTCCCAACGTAACACACATAACAATTTCCCTCTTCTTACCGCTTAAGCGCGACATTCATTTTACTGCTTTACGCTTTTAACATATTATTTTTAGAGACGTTTAACATCGTAATAATTATAAATTGCAAACTTACCACTGCAATTTCACCTAAATTGCAATGTTAATTACCGTTTTTAAATATTTGCAAAAATTAAGTAAAGTCTACTACTCCACGAAACTTATTGCATTCCTGATACAAGTAACATTAAGGAAGCCGTGAAAAAATCAACAAACTTGCCGATGTTATTACTGCAATATGTTATATAAATAATATTGTTAAAATATTAAAATGAAAAATAAATCATTACATAACCTTGCCGTTTGTTTTAAGTTCGCATTTATAGACTGGGGGAAAAAAAGACAGACGTATATCACGGCCTGCTGGAGTATAGTAAACACAGAAAACATTTTATAGCAACAATGTTGACGAAAGATATTTTGGTTTTCCGAAGTTGCCGTCATTAAACAGAAACCAACATGGAGATTTCATTGCAACTAATTAGAAATTCGTCTTTCAGGTATGTAATAAACGATCTTCGCACAAAATAATGTACGATACACGAGCGGTATGTTTGTTTTCATGTTCTCGGAAATTAAAAAAGCTCAACTACGTTTTGCTTTTTCAATCTTTTCCTCGAACATGAAAACGTCAACATACCGCTCTTGTGACGTATATTACTATTAGCTTCAGAATACTAGCTAATTAAATAAATCCTACTCCTGAATAGTTCATTATTTAACTGTTACATTCTTTTACTCTTAAAACTCAAGAATAATTGTATTTTACAAACAACTTCAAATTAGTGTAACTCTAAAAATATTGAGATTAGGACAATTGTTTATATGACATTTTTTTTACTCAGAATGTCTTCGGAAATAAGCTTCGTCAGTGATGGTAAATCCTCGTGAATGACCCTGTATTTAGGCTCCGTATTTCAGCTATCTATAAACTGGAATTAAGTTGCCTGATTCGAAGTATATGTGACGTCAGAGCGCAGGTACAGGTACGTTCGTATACAAAATAGTTACGCATTCTCTGCCCTCTTTCTCTTGAGAGTCAAAGTCGGGACGCAGTCATAGTGAGTAGTCTTATCGATCACTGCTCTTACTAGTCGTATTATTTAAATAACTACATCTTTGTAGCTGATTGAAGATTCATTGCAGAGGCAAAATGCCTTAGGTAAGACACTCATGCGTGTAATATTGCAGGGCATAGTTGAGGATATCTGAACTAATATTTTCACTGTAAATTTAGACAACATTACATAAAAATAGTGTAAAATAAAATCTCAAATCTGTTGTCCTGTTCAGATACGTGGCTGAAAATCTGTTGTCCTGTTCAGGTACATGGCTGAAATCTGTTGTCCTGTTCAGGTACGTGGCTGAAATCTGTTGTCCTGTTCAGGTACATGGCTGAAATCTGTTGTCCTGTTCAGGTACGTGGCTGAAATCTGTTGTCCTGTTCAGGTACGTGGCTGAAATCTGTTGTCCTGTTCAGGTACGTGGCTGAAATCTGTTGTCCTGTTCAGGTACGTGGCTGAAATCTGTTGTCCTGTTCGGGTATGTGGCTGAAATCTGTTGTCCTGTTCAGGTACGTGGCTGAAATCTGTTGTCCTGTTCAGGTACGTGGCTGAAATCTGTTTTCCTGTTCAGGTACGTGGCTGAAATCTGTTGTCCTGTTCAGGCACGTGGTTGAAATCTGTTGTCCTGTTAAGATATGTGGCTGAAATCTGTTGTCCTGTTCATGCACGTGGCTGAAATCTGTTGTCCTGTTCAGGTACGCGGCTGAAATCTGTTGTCCTGTTCAGGTACGTGGCTGAAATCTGTTGTCCTGTTCAGGTATGTGGCTGAAATCTGTTGTCCTGTTCAGGTATGTGGCTGAAATCTGTTGCCCTGTTCAGGTACGTGGCTGAAATCTGTTGTCCTGATCAGGTACGTAGCTCAAATCTGTTGTCCTGTTCAGGTACGTAGCTTAAATCTGTTATCCTGTTCAGGTACGTGGCTCAATTCTGTTATCCCAGTCCCATAGAAGACAACGATCGGCAAGAAATTAGACCAGTAGATCGCTGACGACGAAGAATAAAGGTTCGAAACGACCGTATGACAAATTTAATGTATATCATCATTTTAAGCTTTTAACACTGTGAAGTTTTTAAAGTTTCATTATATTGTTAATTTTATAGGATGTTAAAAAGAAATAAATAAAATTTGTGCGTGTATTAATGCAATAATCATACTACGCTGACGATCAGTTATTACTCCTATATGTACAAAGACTTTCTGCTTATTATATTTGGTATATACAGTACATTTGCCTTTTATCTGAACGCTGAGTAAGTTCTCCGGGCCTGATATTTTAAACAGTGCGTTTGAAATTAATAGCGCATACGTGGCTGACAAATTTGATAAATAGTCTACATTAAGAAGATAAGATGTCTGACATCACTGAGTGTGTTATTGTCTTCTCAAGATAAGAATTCTGATGTCATTCGTAATCGGATCATATTTTAGTTAATGATTGAAGACTTGATGAGAATTTGTACGTAAATAAAACGTCTTCAAATGAATTGTCTCTAATTAAAGCGTTTATTTTTTATCTGCTTCGAGTTCTAACGCCTTTGTTTTCAACACACAATAATAATCCCTGCCGCTATACTTTATTTATCATCGCTTCACCAATACCCTTACCACCGTTCCAGAAAATAACGACAAATGAGTAGCCACCGGCGTAGCTCAGTCGGCTGAGGCGCTTGACTTCAGATCCGGACTTGCGCTCGGGCGTGGGTTCGATTCCCGCTCGGGCTGATTATCTAGTTGGGTTTTTTTCGGAGGTTTTCCTAATTGTGAGGCAAATGTCAGGTAATCTAGGGCGAATTCTCGGCCTCATCTCGCAATTACATTGACGTTAAATAATCTTGTAGTTGATACTGCGTCTTTAACTAACCAATTAAAAAAACGACATATTAATGTACTGTATAGATTCTCCAAAGTTAATTGGTACCACTCTGTTTATCTGCGTACGAAAAATCGTTGCTTACGTCATCGACAATTTTTCCGAATCGTCTTCCCCGAAACCACAATCCTGAATGTAACTTTGTTCCAATAGACATTTTTCCGATGACTATTACACTCTTACTACGTCATACTACTTTTGACCAATATAACGGTACGAAAGGACGTATTTCAACCAATCATGGCTGCTTATGGCACAATTTTATCGCGTCCCTAGCATTTGTTTAATTTTATCGCGTCCCTAGCATTTGTTTAATTTTATCGCGTCCCTAGCATTTGTTTCTTTGTTTGCCAACATTTGAAACTGCGCTGGTCTGGACGTCAAAAATATATATAAAATTACAAACCACTCCAGTCGATGCACAGCAGTTTCAAATATGACTCGCATTGGCATTCAAGGACAAGAATTAATAAAAATCACTGATCATACCTATGCATCTTCTGAAATCCGATTTACAAATAAATGAAGGACACCATTCGGAAATCCTGAATAAGTTGAATACACCATGTAGGCCTAAATCAACGAGTTCCACTTCTATTACGCACACGTCCAATATAACATCAATTGAACCACCAACCACTTTCAAATTTGAAAATTGTACATTCAATAATTATTCCTTTTAAAATTATTCATTCGGAAATTCTGAATAAATTGAATACACCATGTAGGCCTAAATCAACGAGTTTCACTTCTATTACGCACACGTCCAATATAACATCAATTGAACCACCAACCACATTCAAATTTTAAAATTGTACATTCAATAATTATTCCTTTTAAAATTATTCATGTTTATTTTTTATGTCATCGTCGTTAATTAAAACTTTTCTAACACTTGTGTATATTAGTTAGGTTATGTTATAGCTTCTGCTCTGAGAGGATAAAAAGAACTTCTGCTATATGATATTATGGATAGTCACGTATCAGAGATTGTTTAATATTAAGATTTATTGAATAGTAATCATTACAGTGTCTGTATAAAGACACTACTGCCATGTGGCATGCATCTAGCGTAATATTTGTAATGTTGAGATGGTACAATAATACATTTGAAGACAGTTGTATTTTTGTAAGTCAATTAATATTTTATTGTATTGGAGTACTTCGTTACTTCTAATCTTTATATACTTTCTTCTAATCGTGTAATAGTCAATTAAATCCCACTCGAGTTTTGATTTTCTCTAGATAAATCTGCTCGTGTTCCACTCGCAGATTTATCGATAAAATCAAAACGTCTAGTGAGATTACTGTTGATAAATTGTCAGGAATGTTAAAATATAGATGATGTTTGTACAGAAACAAAATTTGGGCCACCTGAACTTTCCAAGTTCCAGTTATAACATACTGAGCATGCTCAGTACTTCAAAGCGATGGTACACACGCGATAATTATTATTATTATTATTATTATTATTATTATTATTATTATTATTATTATTATTACACTCTTACTATCTTTACCATTTCATCTGATTTGCCTTATGTTTCTACTAGTTTATTAGTTGAGAAATTGGGGGCACGCCGGGGATCGAACCCGGGTCTGTAAGATTATAAGTCCAGCGCTCCACTAACTAGACCATCATGGCGGCTACTGCAATATTATTGTAATATAAAATATGCCCCTACTTGCCAACGTATAGTACCCTATATTTAAGGTATAGTGCTATGTACACCCACAAAACGCAAAAAATAATGAAAAATTAGAATTTTCAAAATATAACTATATTAATAGAGAATTTTCTCCCCTTTAATTTGAGATAAGAATTTTCGATTTATGCCTTGTGGTTTTTCAGATAAGTCCCATTTTCCAAAATGCTGCGTCATCAGCCACGGTCACTTACTTTTGGAGTGATCTTCGTAGCAGTCAATCCCCTCATCCAGCATTGATTGTAAAATAAATCTCTTTCTAGTCCCGAAATAGATGCTTAGATATCTGGGCATGATCATTAGATTGAAAAAACTTTTTTACATAATGAAGTAATTTATAATATTTTGCTGTTAGTCATAAAACTGTAAATTTGTGTGTCAATGATGTTGTACGTCATTTTAATAAGAGTCCAAAAGTAGAAATTACAATTCTGAGGAGGATGGGCATAAACCCTGGGACAAACACCATCGCAGGATTTGTTGCATCAATGGAAATAGGGACAAAAATGCTAAAAAAAAAAAACATTCAACACCTGAAGTTAAAGCAAGGCGGAGGTATTTGATAGGCAGAAAGAAGCTGAAACTGGACCGACATGAAGCTGCTTAAGAGGTGACATATGATGATGGAGTCTTCTAGGCTCTGAAAGTTTGTGGCTTATTTCCTGTAAATAGTAATTTTAGAATATTTAATTCTTTTAAACATGATATCTCAGTCAAATATGGTGACACCAAGAATATATTGGTATCATTTTGAAGCTTGAAATGTCCCCCAGAGCCTGACAATGAGTAAAATAACATTAATATAATTAATAATTATCTATGGATTTTTACATGATTTATGCAACATAAAATTGTATTGTAAGTTACATATATGGCAATATTTAATTAATGTAAATAAAAATAAAAAATAGCTCTATGTCAGGCACTAAAGAATAGTTTCAGCTATAAAACAGTGAAAAAACTGTGGCTATATCTTAAAAACTGCACGAGCTATCATGTTTCAAGTTGCATGTCAAAATTATAAACAAAATAATTTTTTAAAAGACATAATTTCAAGGGATCTGTTCACTTCATTCTCTTTCTGGTACCATTCTCAATTGTATAAAAATTTTACAGAGCAAAATTATACAAAACAAAATTTTTTGTACGTAAAGGTGTACATATACCTTAAAATATTTTTCTTTAGAAAGTTGATTTTTTTTGGGGGAGTGAAATTTTTATTTCGTTGTACTACTGATTTTTTTTTCGTAAAAACGAAATTCGTTCAATTGGAATATTTTTAATATTACATTATGCGGCAAAGAGGCAGGGAACAGAAAATAATTTCGTAATCTATACTAATAATAAATCTGTAGTCGAAATTTTTCTGGTAATTTTCGATTTTCCAAAAATAATTGGTCCTAACACATATAATTAATCACCCTGAAACCGAAAATCGCTTTTTTGAAATTTTTGTTTGTATGTCTGTCTGTCTGTCTGTCTGTCTGTTACCTTTTCACGCGATAATGGCTGAACGGATTTCGATGAAAATTGGAATATAAATTAAGTTCGTTGTAACTTAGATTTTAGGCTATATGGCATTCAAAATACATTATTTAAAAGGGGGGTTATAAGGGGGCCTGAATTAAATAAATCGAAATATCTCGCTTATTATTGATTTTTTTGTGAGAAATGTTGCATAACAAACGTTTCTTTAAAAATAATTTCCGATGAGTTTTATTCCTTGAAAAATTTTGATAGGACTGATATTTAATGCGATAAATGAGTTTTAAAATTAAAATAACTGCCATCTAAGGCCGTGTAATGAATTAAAAAACAAATGACTTCGTCTATAAGGGGCCTTGGACAGCAACAATCGAAAGCCATGAAAGATAGCCTACAGATATTGTTTCTGTGTTTGTATGAAGTAATATCGGAAGCTAAATTAACCGATTTGTATAATTAATTATTAATTCACCATTGGAAAGTGTAGTTTCTCTAGATGGACATAATGCTATAATGTTATTACAGTAACTTCTGAGTGAATCGAGGACAGGTAAGATTAAAATAGCTTCTTATGCACAGAAAACTTGATAGGCTATTCTGTACATTCGTTTCCTCTATTTCTTAAAATAATTTTTATGACCAAATGAGTGGTCTCTGGATCAAAATGATCGCATTTTAATTATGCAAATACAATTTAAATTAAGTAACATAATAAACGATTTATCGTTATATCAAACACGAATGTTCTCTGGATCAAATGTTGTATTTTAATTATGTAATTACTTTATATTTATTTCTAACGGGTGTAGCGGAGCGCACGGGTACGGCTAGTACTAAATATTTCG